>NW_022196905.1:58007020-58021486 GCF_008632895.1 Mastomys coucha | reverse complement strand
AGAAAACTCCAACTCCATGTTGGGTTGACGTTCCCATTATTCTTTCTGGGTTCACCATGAATCCTTTCACTCTTAGGCCCGGATGTTACTTTTCCACATAAAGTTCCTGCATACAAAGCTCTCGTCTTGGTTTCCACTTAATGGCAGGATTAAAGGAACTGGATATACTGTCAATTAATTGTTCCAAGAAACTGCCAGGGAATCAGAGAGGCCTGTATGTCTCCAGATATAGAAAGAGTAATGAAATAATAACATACAGTGAAGTCCAGTGATTATTTAACACGGCCATCTTAGAAATAATTGGTAATTAATCTCAGCACCTGGGTGATAGTGGTAGGTGGATCTCTGAGTTCAAGGCCACACACTGGTTTACATACAAATTTCAGGACAGACAGGACTCTATAGAGAGACCCTGCCTCCAAACAAACAAACAAACAAACACCAGAACAAAACCCCAGAAACAATAGGTTAAGTTTTTCCTTGAAAGCTCTTGAAGGAAGCCTCAATATGTAATGGTGAAGAATGGAAAGGCCGTTATAATAAAGAGAGCAAAGGATGGGATACCCAAACTTATTCTGGGGCTAGCGCTCCAGCATGATTGGATATGAGAATCGTGACAAATGAGACTAGAATATAATTGTCAATAATTAAATAAAACCATATTGCAGTCAGCCATACTGGTGCATACCTGCAACCCCAGCAACTCCCAGGCTGAGGTAGGAGTTTCCTGACTTGCAGGCCAGCCTGGGCTATATAGTTACACCCTGTCTCAAGGAGGAAGAGGAGGAGAAAGGAAAAGGGGTGCATATTGTCGTTGATCTTAACTATTTGAGACTATTTGAGACTATTTGAGACTATTGATCTGGGGACTCATGAAACCCAGTGTCCACAGAACTCAATAGGAAGTGACAATAAACCGTGAGGCGTGGAAACTGGTATTTTGAAATGGAGTTGCCACAGTTCTTCTAACGGGCTTCTTCCATTTCCTCCAGGTCGGCTACACTTCCCAAATTACACTTCTGGATTTCACAATCCAGTTTCAACTCCTTAGCAAGAACTTTTATAGTACCTTTGGGGATTTCTCTGCAGAGACCACTTTTGCACAGACTGAACCACTGAAGTTTGTTGGCTTCATGTTCTGAGCTGGGATGTTCACCGTCACGGAGTAGCACGCTTGGCTCCTTGTGAGGACAGAGAGGGAAGGGCCTGCTCCCTGCTTCCTCTTGATTTGCGTTTGACTGTTGGCTCCCCGTGCTTCTCACCTTGTCTGCATATCTGCCCGTCTGCATTTTACCCTCTTTGCATGTCTGCTTCTGCGTGCTAATTTCCCGTTTTCATATAGACTTCTATGGACTGGCCTCTGTCTAAGACTAATGTTCGTATCTTAATTACACCCGCCATGCTCCCATTTTGGAGACGGGCCCCACTCTGAAATACTGAGGTTCAGGGGTACAACCTGTTGGTTGATGCAGCTCAGCCCCCAACACCTCATAGGTCTAAAGGGCGGTTTCTCTAAGGAGCACAGAGCCTCTTAGAGATTATCCAACAAAGTTGGGATTTTGAAACGTCAGATCAGTCCTGTGTTGGCACAGCTAAACTCATGAGCAGCAGCAGGAGGTGGCCAAGAGGCTGCAACTGCGTTTGTGGCATCTTCTGCCGAATTTCAAGCTGAGAGATGAAGAATTGAGGTCAAAGCATAGATTAAAAATGAAGCAATAAAGCCAGGTGGTGGAGGTACATGCCTTTAATATCAGCACTAGGAAGGCAAAGGTGAATCTATGAGTTCAATGCCAGCCTGGTGTACAGGGTAAGTTCCAGGACAGCCAGCACTACACAGAGAACCCCTGTCTTAGAAAAAAACAAAAACACAAAAACAAAAGGGGCTAGAAAGATGGCTCAGCAGTTAAGAGCACTGGCTGCTCTTTCAGAGGGCCTTAGTTCAATTCCCAGCAACCACATGGCTCACAACCAAATGTAGTGGGATCCAATGCCCTCTTCTGGAGTATACTCATATAAATAAATTAATAAATCTTTTTTAAAAAACCAAAAGAAGAAGCAGAGGCAGCAGAAAAGGAAGAGGAGAAAAAGAAAAAGAAGGAGGAAGAAGAGGAAGAAGAAGAAAAATAAGAAATAAATAGATGCAGTCTCTGAAGCCAGTTTGGGTTTCAGTTCTAGTTTCTACATGTATTTGTGATGATCTTAGAGAATCTACTTAAACTTTCTAAGCTGATTTCATTATTTATGTTATAGATTTTTTTAAAAAGTGTATTTTTAAGGTAGCTAGCCAACACCTCTAGATCTCCAGATATGAACTCAAACATGCACCCCAAGGTGCAGCATTCATAGAGTAAACTTCCCAGTTCTAGCTCCTAGAACTGAGGTATGAGATGTTCATTATGAGGTGTAAATAGGACCCATAAAGGACAAAAACCTACCCTCACAATGCCCTGCATATAATTGTTCTACATATACGTGGGGTGGTTATTCTTGTTATGCGTTGATTTTACAGCTCAACAATCCTGGTCTAGAGAAATGCTCAGAATGTAATGAAAAGTGAGATGGAGAACATAAATAATACAGGCTGAATTTTGTTTTCAAACAGGCTAGTTTTGGGTCAGTTTGACACAAGCTGTAGTCATCTGAGAGGAGAGAACCTGGCCTGAGAAAGTGCCTCTATAAGACTGGTCTATAAATCTCAGGATTAACTGGCCTACCGCAACACAGGCATTTTCTTGATTAGTGATTGCTGGGATGTGGGCAGCCCATATGTGGGTGGAGCCATTCCTGGACCGATGGTCCTAGGTTCTATAAGAAAGCAAACCTAACAAGCCATGGGGAGCAAGCCAGTATGCAGCACCCGTCCAATTCCCCCCCCGCGCCCCCCCCCCCCATCCATGGCCTCTGCATCAGCTCCTGCCTCCAGGTTCCCTGTTCTGTTTGAATTTCTGCATTGGCTTCCCACAACAGACTATTGATACAGGGTATGTAAGCTAAATGCCTTCCTCGATGACTTTTGGTTTTGGTGTTTCATCATAGCAATAGCAAAGTATGACACTACTTATATCCATACACAGCAGAAATAATAAAACATTAACAATAGTAATTTCTACAGTTTATATCTACTGGGGTACTCATCAATACATAGAGTTTTTATGTTATTAAATATTTTCCTTGTATGTTCTAAATGTTCTGTAATGAACTTATAGTATACGGAAAACTTTTGCTTAAAGATTGTAGAAAAATTATTTTTTAAAAAGCTAACACTTTCAAAGAAAACTAGACCAGAATATGTGTGATTATCTTCTCTTCACTGTCAAAGGAAAGGAAGCTGACGTTTTTCATCTGCTGCTTGTGAGTTCTGAGTCCTGCTGGTTTCCCTTAACTTCATTTTATCTTCGTCTCTTCTGAGAAGAGAACTTCCTGTTAAATATGAATATATCCTGCATGGGACATGGCTTAACTGGTTCTCTAGACACTTTGCCAACTATTCTTTCTCCCTTTTCAAAAGTTTAGGCTCAAAACAATGTCTCATTCTGTAGCCCAGTCTAGTCTTAAACTCCAGGCAGTCAGCCAGGCAGTGGTGGCGCATGCCTTTAATCCCAGCACTTGGGAGGCAGAGGCAGGTGGATTTCTGAGTTTGAGACCAGTTTGGTCTACAGAGTGAGTTCCAGGACAGCCAGGCCTATGCAGAAAAACCCTGTCTCGGAAAAAAACAAAATAAAACAAAACAAAACCTCCAGGCAGTCCTCCTGTCTCAGCCTCCTAAGAACTGGGACTACACCTGCTCTTTCTTTGGGAAGCCTCCACCTAGGGCCGCTCATCTTTGTCACAGTGCTCACTGCTCATGGTGCTTACCTGTAAGAAGCTGGATTCTCTAGCCTCCAGGAGAAGGAGAAGCCAGGCTACCCTTGGTCTATAGAATGTGTCTTCCCCTTCCCTGTTGCTGAGCTATTATTTCCTGAGGCAGAACAGGACCAGGCTAGGCAGTGGCACTAACGACACATGGGTTAGGGTTAGGGGTTAGGGTTAGGGTGAGGGGTTTGGGGCTAGGGGTTAGGGTTAAAATCCCACTTGCTTGTGGGACCTTCACAACAGAGGCTGACATAACTCCATTTTATCAGATTGTCACTCTAGGAGGGGCATCAGAATGGCTGCTTTTATGCAGGGACAATGAGAGCAGACGGTGCCTTGGTGATATGTTGAGACCTGTGAAATACTCATGTTTCTGATCTATTAGTCGCACTTCTGGGAATCTATTCCAGAGAAATGAGTTGAGACATGGACAAATTCTTCTTCACAAGTTTGTTAAACACTCCAGCTTTCCAGTGAGGGACAAATAAATATACTGTGTTCATTTAAGGACACAGCGTGTAGCCATTGAAAATATTAGAGTTAATGAGCTGGTGGGAAGGCTCGATGCCAAACCTGAGGACTTCAGTTCAGTCCCAAGGAGTCACATATTATAAAGTAATAAGTGACTCCCTCAAATAGCCCCCTGTCCTCTAAATGCATGCCATAGCACATGCATGTATGCACAAAATACATAAGTATAATAAGGTGTTAGGGGTTGAGATGGAGAGTTTTGCCTTATGTATTTTTACCACCATTTTTTAAGCATAGAGGAGGCATTCTATTAGCAGAGAAGAATGAGTATACAGCTATGACATTAAGCTCAACATACAGAACTGCAAGAACACCTTGGTTTCAATTTCAAGATATGCATAGAGAAAGGACCAGCTAAAATATGCAAAAGCGCTATCACTGCTTGCCTTGCCTGCAGTTCAGGGTTGGTTTTGTTTCTACACATTTCTGTACATGGAAAGTTTCCAATCAGCAAATAAATAAATTGGGGTGGAGAAGGAAGGTATAAATATGGACTCTCTAAAAACATACTCTCGGAGTTTCTTTTTCCTTGTCTATAAAGTCGACATCTTAGGGTTTCCTTGTTAAAATGGACTCAAAAAAAAAAAAAAAAAAAAAAAAAAAAAAAAAAAAAAAAAAGAAAAAGAAAAGAAAAGAAAAGAAAGGAAGAAAGGAAAAGAGAAGAAAAGAAAAGAAAAAGAAAAAGGAAATGAAAAGAAAAAAGGTAAAGGTTTTAGTTGCATTGGTGCTGCGCAAGTGTCCCCCCAAAGCCCCTCCAAGGTTTATTCTTTGAGATTACCGATCTTTTTTCCCCTTGAGACAAGACCTCATCTAGCCCAGGTTGGCTTCAAAGTTATTTTGTAGCAGAGTATACCCTTCTGATTTCAATGCCTTCTCCACCTCCCAAGTGTGTAGGTTACAGGTGGGGCTGAGGACAGAAGCCAGAGCTTGGTCCACAATAGACAAGCACTCTCCCAACTGAGCTTAGACCCCAGCCCTTCGTTTTCTTTTTATTAATAAGTAAAATTTCCCAGTTCCTGACTTGGGTGGTGACAGGAAAACAGCATCTGTGAAAATTCAGAAAGGAACTGGGTTCCCTGGCCCACTCCCATTCTCCCTGCCAATCATCCCTTCCGATGCCTCCAGTTACACCCACCTACCCTCTCTACTAGATCCATTCTTCCTCTATTTTCCTTCAGAAAAGAGCAGGTCTCCCGGGGATAGCATTGGAACGATAGCATAAGTTACAATAATACTAGACACAAATGTTCATAGCAAACCTGGATAAAGCAACCCGGGAGGAGGAAAAGGGTCCCCAAGTCATGGTGATTCTCTTCCTTCTCCTAGTTCCTAGCCCTCGCAAATCTAAAGGTCCCACCTTAGTCTACCTGCCCAGTCACTGGCCATTGGCTCTTTATTGATGGAACAAAAACCAATTGGGGGCAAGGACCTTCAGCGTTTGGACACGCAGATTTCCAGTTTTGGGGGGCAGATTAATAATTCAAAGCATTGGAATCAATCCCAACAACCATGGTCATAGCATCTCTCACAGCAATAGAACTTTGACTAAGACAGAAGTTGGTACCAGGGACTTGGGTTTTGCTGTGTCAGGCTTGATAATGACTCTCAGTGGAATGTGTATTTTGAGACTTTGGATTAGGAAAGCAGTTGAATTCTAGTCTTAATGGGCCATTCTCGTAGGAGCATAGGAGACGGTGGTGCTGAGAGACATGTAATATTATAACAGCTTGGCTCAAGGGGTTTCAGAGAAGAATATGTTTGTCCTTGTCTGAAAAGTCTACTGAGGCTAAATTGAAGAGTTTTGGATTGATGGCATTGATGGAGGAGATTTCAAAACAGCCTGGTATTAGCTGTATTATGTAGTTACTAGTGAGCAGATCTTGATAAAAAGGAGCAAGGTGAGCAAGGAAAAATGCAAAATGTACAGTTTGAGGAGGAAATGGGCACAAGAAAATGTAATGGAGCCTAGTCCTGTGTTCAAGAATGTTGAAGAAACAGATTAAAGAAAAACCTGATACTAACTGACATACATAAAAGGAGTAATGACTTCAGGGCAAGACCCCACCTAGCCAAGCTTCCAACTGTGGAAAGGAATTTAAGAAACATTTAAACAGTGAAGGAAACCATCAAAACCAGGAAGCTGGTGCAGATATAACTGAATGAGGGGGTCTGGTTCCAGCCCAATTAGGCAGGAGAACTTGGCAGCTTCAGCCACGTGGTTCTGGCTTTAGAGTCAAGGATACAAGAAAGGAGTTATAGAATCTCAGCAGCTAAAGAAAGCCACTGAGGCCAGGCCTGTGTCAGGGGAACTCAACTGGAGGTTCACAGAGGATATAGTATGAAGCTATGAAAGTGAAGTCTGTATTTTATTGGAGACCCAAAATGTTGGGGATGCCAGAGACATGGAATATCTGCCAAGGAAAGCAGAAAATAGTGTGGAAATAGCCCCAAAAGAAAGAAGAGTATTGCAGTCAAGAAAGGTGAGAGGAGTTGGAGATCTGAAGAGCCCTTTGACATCAGACATGGAAGTGCAGAGTTTGGAGTTTGCCTTGCTGGGTTGTGGTCTTGCTTGGTCTAGTATTTCCTCACTATGTACCTTTTCCTCCATTCTGTAATGGTCATGCATATCTTGTGACATTGTATGTTAGAAGTATGTGATCTGCCTTTTCATCTTGATTTTACAGAGTTTTATAGTTAAGAGATTGCAATGAGTCTCAGAAGAGACTGGACTTTTAAACAGTATTGAGACTATTATAAACTATAAGGACTTTTGAAGTTGGACTGAATGCATTTTTGCCTTGTAATATGGCAACAAAACTATGGGGGCCAGGAGTAGATGTAGTGGTTTGAATAAAAATGGCTTCCATAGGTTCATATATCTAATGCTTGCTCAACTGGAAGTGGTACTAATTTAGAGGGATCAGGGGGTGGAGCCTTGCAGTAGGTGTGGCCTTGATAGAGACAGAATATTACAGGGGTGGGCTTTGGGATTTCCAAAGCTCAGCCCAGGCCCCATGCCTCTCTCTTCCTGCTGTCTATGGATCTGAATATAGAACTCTCAGCTACCAAGTCTGCTTGTGTGCTGCCATGCTCCCCACGATGATGACAATGGACTAAACCTCTGAAACTATAAGCCAGTCCCAATGAAATGCTTCCCGTCATAAGAGTTGCTGTGGTCATGGTATCTCTTCGCAGAAATAGAACAGTGACAGCTGGCAGTGGTGGCACACACCTTTAATCCCAACACTTGGGAGGCAGAGGCAGGTAGATTTCTGAGTTCAAGGCCAGCCTGGTCTATAGAGTGAGTTCCAGAACAGCCAGGGCTACACAGAGAAACCCTGTTTCGAAAAAACAAACAAACAAACAAACAAGCAAACAAAAAGAACCGTGTCTAAGATGCTAGTGTAAGATGGCAAAGGGTTAAAAAAAATGGCAAAAGGTCATTTGAGGGCAGTGAACATTTATTGGATAATGTTAAGTCTATTAAAATTTTTGGTGAACAGCTATTTGAGAGAGTGGTGAGTGTTATTCCCAAAAAGAACGTCTAAGTAGAAAAATGACCCAAATGAAGTGGAAAAACTAAGAAGAGTGACGATAGATTGCCAAGGTGTGTTGCAGTTGGCTAGGTATCAGGATTTATATAGAACATAATGTAAACCCTGAACAATG
This sequence comes from Mastomys coucha, assembly GCF_008632895.1. NCBI lineage: Eukaryota > Metazoa > Chordata > Mammalia > Rodentia > Muridae > Mastomys > Mastomys coucha. Next base: position 58,013,434 of record NW_022196905.1, on the reverse strand, counting down.
TAACCAAAAGTCAATAGGTCCCATAGGACCCCCTGACAGTGTTACTGAGTTCTAGAAATGCTATCTTTTTATTACTATGTATCTCTTTATTTGTGTCTATGTGGGGGTGGTGGGTGACACACGGCATGGTGTGTGTGTGTGTGTGTGTGTGTGTGTCAGAGGGCGACTTTGTAGGCTGGCTTTCCCCTTCCCTTTTACATGCACTCTGGAGACTGAAGTTGGATCTTTAGGCGTGAATAGTAAGTGCCTTTGTCACCTGAGCCATTTGTCAGCCTTCATTTTGAATTTGAGACAGAGTCTCATGTCTGCCCTTGAACTCATTGCATAACTGAGGATGACCCTCTTGCCTCAACCTCCCCTCTACCAGGATTATAGAAATGTGCTGCTAAGCCCGGGTGTCTTCCCTTTTCCATGGCAGATATAAATAACAGATGGGGCAGTGTCCTGATAAAGGCCTGACAAGAGATTCCTAAGAGGGAAAAACTCTGAAAAGTCATTAACATCCTCTTCAATATTTATGTAGAACATAAAAATTTCTTGTAGAAATTTAATTTAAAAAAATAAAATTCTGATTATCTGACTGGTGTTTGAGAATTTTGTGGTACAGACAGACAGACAGACACACAGACACGCACATGGCTCCTTTCATCACCAATTTCAAGGTGTTAATGTGACAACGTGACATCATGTGACATTGTGACATTATTAAAGGTGCAGTTGGACAGAAATGGGTGTGAGTGTCCTAACACAGAGTTTTTACCACGAGGTAGCTGAAAGGCTGTCTAGAGTACACGCATGATGAGCCCACAATAGAATGATCAGGAAGTAAAGAGTTTGAGTACTTACTGTTTTTGGTTTTAAGGTCATTTATTCCTATACCAAGTATCTGAACTCAATTTTTAGTGTTGGTTACTTTTAACTGTCTCACAAAATCCTTAATAGTTAAAAACTGACTCTCATAAGTGAATATAAACTGGAAGTGTCAGAAAAGCTCTTAGTAAGCATGATTCAGTGTGTACTGGGTTTTTTTTTTTCCACCTTCAGTAAAGACAATGGCATGTGGCTTCCATGCAAACCAGGGAATTTTGGGGGAAATCCTTGAACTGAAGTGTCTAATAAGATGTTTATCACATGCCTGACATCTATAATTCAGCCACAGATCCACAATAACTCCCGACTACAGTCACAAAGATAGCTATAGTAGGTGTTGGGTATAGATAGCTAAGTGGTATAGACATGTGTATGATCTTGGGCTTAACTAAAAGCTACAGACGGACATCCTACATTGCTCAGGACCTTGGCCTCCATCCCCAGCATCACAAATGAGAATAAACTGCTGGAGCTGGGCAGCCAGACATGGAGCACACCCCTGGAATTCTAGAGCTCGGGAAACTGAAGCATGGGGTTGTAAGTCTGAGCAAACCCAGGGCTGTGTGCAGACCCTATGCCAAAAAAGGAATCAAAGAAACGGGTTGGGGAGATAACTCCCTGGGCAAATCATTTGCTGCACAGGCGTGAGGACCTGAGTTTGGGTCCTCAGCACCCGTGAAAAGTTGGGTGTGTGGCAGCCCAGTGCTGGGTGTCAGGAGAGAAATAGATCACCAGGGCTCACCAGCCAATTGGTCAGCAACAGGTTCAATGAAAGATTCTACCCTAAAAAATAAGGTGGAGACTGACTTAGGTCTGGATGGACCTCTGGCCTTCTTGCTCATTCACACTGGTGTGTACACCCACCAACACACCACATCTACACAAACTCTCCAAAACCAAAACAAAATGGGAAAGTATGAGTTTAGTGAGAATTAAAGACTTACAGACTTTCTCTTTTTCCTTTCTACCTTTGTCAATCCTTTATTCACTGAGTGTGTATAAAAATTTATTTTATTTCATATTTATAAGTGTTTGCTTGCCCTTGAAAGATACATTTGCTTTTAGCCCCTTCCTCTGATACCTTTTCTCCCATTCCTTCCCATCCCTTCCTCTCCCCTCCCCTCCTGTTTCACACACACACACACACACACACACACACACACACACACACACACCCTCTCTGCTTCACGGGCACCAGCAGGTGAGTAACTTTGCTATATAATTTGTTCCATGCCATGATGTTCTGCTTCACCAAAGGCCCCAGGTGACAGGGTGACCTGACCATGTATGGACACCTTTAGAAACCAGAATGAAGTTCTTCTAGTGTAGGTTGATTCTCCTCAGGTGAGCCTGTCATTGTGACTGAATGCTCACTAACACTTGTTTTAAAGGACTCACTTCAATAGACAGCCGCTTCTCGTGTTCTTGAAAGACAACGGCTGGAATTACTCTCTTCCTATCATTTTACCACTCTACCTAATTCCAGGGGCAGAGTAACTGACCTGGGCTTCGAAGTAAGGTGCCGCCAAAGGATTCTAAGACACTGGCAGAGGCCAGCACGGCAGTTCTGTTAAGCAAATAATTGAGTAAACCTGAAACACTGGATGATCCCACAATTCTATTCGATGTATGTGTTTGGTCTCCCTTTTCATAGCATCCAGTTTCATAAACGACCTATAGCAACACAGGTGTCTGGTGATAAAATGTGGCATGTGCATTTAGTGAATATTATTCAGCCTTTATTAAAAAAAAAAGAAGAAGGAGAAGGAGAAGAAGAAGAAGAAGAAGAAGAAGAAGAAGAAGAAGAAGAAGAAGAAGAAGAAGAAGAAGAAGGGTATTCTGAGGCATGCTGGAACATAGAAACAAAAACAAAAACAAGAAAGTTGCTAAGTAAAATAAGCCTATAAGTGCAATTGGGAGGCAGAGGCAGGCAGATTTCTGAGTTCGAGGCCAACCTAGTCTACAGAGTAAGTTCCAGGGCAGCCAGAGCTACACAGAGAAACCCTGTCTCGAAAAACAAACAAACAAACAAACAAACAAAGCCTATAAGCAGAGAGAGAGAGAGAGAGAGAGAGAGAGAGAGAGAGAGAGAGAGAAAGAGAGAGAGAGAGAGAGAGAACAAGTATTGTCTAACTTCACTTACTCTGAGACAGAAAATAGAATAGCAGATACCAGAGGATGCAAAGGGCAAAGTGGAGAGATAGTGTAGATGGGCACCGAGTTTCAGTTTGTGATGATGGATGAGCAAAAGGTTCTGGAAATGACAGTGGAGAGAACTGAACAACCATGGGGAATCACAGTCTGATATAGGCAAGTTAGATGTGTATTTTACAATTAAAAAAAAAAAAGGTGCTCTTCCGTGTTAACTGATGTAACGTGTAATGCCTCCAGCACTCAGCAGAGGGGGAAAGGTCTGAATCCAGGAAATGCTGAGTCAAACTGTTCCCACAGCCACTTCTGACCTCAAGAAGTCATCCACATACCTGCACCTCCAGAGAGATTTCAGAGACTTCAGGCTGGGCTATGAACTGCTGAGCCACTCATGAAAAAGAAATAGGGGATGCTTGAATCTTTTCAAAAGAGCCAGTACAGAGGAGAGCATGCGGACCTACGTTCTTAAAGATGAATGGTTAGTGAGCATGGAGCTTTTGGTCTGAGCAATTATATTTCAGGAGCTTCAGGGTTTGGAGGGATTTTTGTTTTGTGTTCTTTTTCTTTCTTTCTTTATTCATCTATTTATTTTATTGCTGACTGCACCTGGCCAGCTCTTCTACCTACTGTGGGTGATCCTAGGAATCATGGTGAGTTTTTCTGGTTTTTATTTCTCGTGGTTCATGTTAACAACCTAAGCTCCATTACTGTTCTGCATCTCGTTGTATGTCTAAAGAGTATGACAGATCGGAGGAGTCTTCAGTACTATAGAACTTGTTCCAAGGGACACTCTGGGAGTCCAAAGTGGCCCAAGATGCCCAAGGGTGTTCTGTAGTATTTGGGTTACATCAAGGGGTTTGGGGCTACAAGAGCATTCTCGTGGAGTACCTAGGCTGGGCTTGTAAACGAATAACGATGTATTTCCATGCAGGCAGTCTCTCTGATGTGTGACACCTGGCGGAGAATCCTGTGACGGAAGCATACTGAAGCTGAGAGAGGCACTGGGGTGAGAGGAGCCTTGGCCAGGTAAGTGGAGCTCACCTTGGTCAGCACAACACAAGCTGGTGCTTTAGAGTCTGAGAGTGCTTTAGGTTGGGATTCAACTGCCACCCAGAAGGGACCAGACAGATATGGATTCAAACCCCCTACTCCACTACTTTCTATGCTGTCCTAGGAAGTTAACCTCTGAGTTTTAGCTCCTGGATCTGAAAAATAGGAGTAATAGTAGGCACCATTTTGTTGGGGTCGTTGAAAAGATTGAGTAAGATGTTGTATGGAAAACACCGGGCAGCAGGTCAGACACTTAGAAACACTAGAAAATGGTCTTACTCTTATGTCGCAAGATCATTCAATCTTTGGTGGCTTTTAAGCCTTTCTCCATACTGGAATTATTCAAGGGAAAATGACTCAGGATAAGGTCTCTCTGGCAAACTACCAACTGCTGCTGGGCAGTGTCTTTGGGTTCGGACTTTTACATCGTAAGCTGTCAGTGGAAGACTTTCTATGCTTTTCAACTACTTTCAACATAGTATCAATAGCGTCAACACAGGAACAATATATATATATATTACTTACTTACCGGATCCATCTTTTATGAAGCCTTATGTTGAGGTGAGTGTCAGAGTTCAGTGGTCCAGCGTGTGCTTAGCACAGCTGTGGTCCTGATTTAATCCTCCATACGACATCAACAGTAATATAATGTTTATACCTTACTCTTAAAGCGTTTTAATGAGATGCCACAATGCAGAGGCACTGCCTGAGAGACAAGAACTTTTTATGTCTTAAGAGAAGTTCAGTGGGACTTGCTTCCTCTCTCTCTCTAGCTCATCGGGCTGTGATACTGAGCAGGAGGAACCATCATGCGAGAGATGGAAACTGACATCCCAGCCCAGCGGATTGCAAATAAAGTAGCAGGGTGGGAGTGCTGTGATTTTTGTTTTTTAAAGGCCATGGCTCTCAGATCTAGACACGTAAAGTAAGTAAGGAGCTCTGTGAGAGGAAAGTACTGTAGTGGCCTCCTTCAACCCGGTGATCTTGCCAAACCAAACCGGAGCCTGAGAGCTTCGAGGAAGCCAGAGTACCAACTCCATCTTTGTGAAAAATGTTGATGCTTATTTAATGTAGATTTCACATTCATTTCTATGTGAACATTATTCGTCTTGATGACTGAGTTGTTTCTCAAACCCTTAAAAGTGGTTCCTCATGTGCCTCGGCCTGCTCTTGTCTGGTAATACAGAAGAGAACAAAACTTCAGAAGAGACACTGAATGCATGTGAATTATTGTTCAGATAATTATGGCATGATCAATCTTCTTTTTTTTTTAAATTTTTTTCCACTTATTTACTATGTCTGTGTTTTGTGTCATGGGGAGGTGAAAGTAGAGTCTCTGGGGTTCGAACTCAGGTCTTCAGGCTAGGCTGCACATGGTTTTACTTGATAAACCATCTAGCTAGCCCAAGAGATCTTCCAATACTTAATGTATAGTCTTAAGAAAACGGAAAGAGGGCTGGTGAGATGGCTCAGTGGTTAAGAGTACTGACTGCTCTTCCGAAGGTCCTGAGTTCAAATCTCAGTAACCACATGGTGGCTCACAACCATCTGTAATGAGATCTGATGCCCTCTTCTGGTGCGTCTGAAGACAGCTACAATGTACTTACATATAATAAAGAATTTAAAATAAAAAAAAAAGAAGAAGAAGAAAATGGAAAGAAAGTGAGTGAAACTTCATAGTTCTGCCTATCACAGACACTACCATTTGAGCAGTAATTATTCCTTTAGGCAAGTTAAGAACGGGCACTCTGTGAATATTTTGAAGTAGATGCAGAAAACTTACCCTTACATACATATATAATAGTTTGAAAGTCTGTCAGGAACTAAATTGACTTTTTAAGATAATTAAAGTATTAAAGATATTAAAGTGCATATTAACATACCATAATACTTTACTGTATATAGTACCCTGAAGGCATCCATCCTAGATCATTGGCAGTCATGTGTTTAAGAAATGAGTTCACCAGAATTAATTTTCCCTCCAAGACATTTGATAAATCTTACCAGGAACAAAAGCTTATGGAATATAAGAATCATATCATCAATACAAGTAACTCATTTTTTTGTACGATATACGAATTATCCAACTAAAAGACTCCCTGTGCTTCACAGCTGTGTAGAAGGTCCACGACTTTCTTCCATCTGATCCCTGCCCCTCCCTTGTGTGAAGCAGAAGGAACCCTTGGGAGGAGCCCTGTCAGCCAGCCCGCTCAATCATCTTGTCTTCTTACTACACAACTATGAGGAGAAACTGTTGTATGAGGTGTCTCCTCAGCCTGTGGTGAGTTATTACAGCAATGTGAACTAAAACAAAAGAGAGGTTTTTTTTTTTTTTTTTTTTTT
>NW_022196905.1:58004369-58007010 GCF_008632895.1 Mastomys coucha | reverse complement strand
CTGTGTAGCTCTGGCTATGCTGGAACTCACTCTGTAGACCAGGCTGGCCTTTAACTCATAAATCTGTCTGCCTCTGCCTCCAAGTGCTGGGATTAAAGGTGTGTGCCACCACTGCCCCTCGAGAGTTCTTATTTTTAAATTACTTTGGAAGGTAGAGTCCTTAGAATACAATGAGACTCATCAGCAGCATCTATACACTTCTTAACATCATGACAACAGAAGCCTGGGCTCCAAGGCCAATGGGTGAAAGAGAACTGATCTCCAACTTCTCCAACATGGCTTTAAGGAAGGTTCCCCCAGATGTGACCCCAGCCACAACCATACTGGATTTATCCTACAACCTCCTCTATCAATTGCAGAGCTCAGATTTCCACTCTTTCTCTAAACTGCATTTTCTGATCCTGTGCCACAACAGGATCCAACAGCTGGACACCAGAATCTTTGACCTTAACGAGGAGTTACGCTATTTAGACTTGTCTTACAATAGACTGAAGTCCATCATTTGGTCTTCCTTGGCAGATCTCAGACATTTAGATCTTTCTTTTAATGACTTTGATACTCTGCCTACCTGTGAGGAGATTGGCAACATGCCACATCTGGAAACCTTGGGTTTGAGCGGGGCAAAAATACAAAGGTCAGATCTCCAGAAAATTGCTCATTTGCATCTCAGTACTGTGTTGTTAGGGCTGAGTACTCTGTCTTATTACGAAGAAGGCAGCCTGCCCATCCTAAACACGACTGCGCTTCACATCATTTTACCAATGAACACAAATTTCTGGGTGCTTCTGAGTGATGGAATGAAGACTTCAAAGATAGTAGAAATGCCAAATATATACGGTAAGAGCCAGTTTATAAGTTACGAGACTCGGAGAGCTCTTTCTGTGGAGAATACCAAGGCGTCCATTCTGATATTCCATAAAGTTGACTTACCCTGGGATGACCTTCTCCACATTTTCCAGTTTGTGTGGCAGACATCAGTGGAATACTTTCGGATTCAGGACCTGACTTTTGGAGGGATGGTTACTCGGGACCATGGTTTGTTTGACTATTCAAATACTGTAATGAAAGCTATAATCTTGGAGAACATACATTTCAGAATCTTTTTTATTCCCCAGGATAGAATCTACTTGTTTTTCACCCAAATGGACTTAGAAAACCTGACAATATCAGATGCACAAATTCCGCATCTGCTCTTCCCTAGACACCCCCAAGGTTTCCAGCATTTAAATTTTGCCAATAACATCTTAACAGACGACCTGTTTAAAAACCCTATCCAGCTGCCTTATTTGAAAACTCTCATTCTGAGGGGGAACAAACTGGAGACTCTGTCTCTGGTGAGTCTCTTTGCCAACCACACATCCTTGCTTCACTTGGATCTGAGCCAGAACCTATTGCAACATGGAAATGGGGAGGGCTGCATGTGGCCGGACACCTTGATGCTTTTGAACTTGTCATCCAATAAGTTTGATGGTTCTGTTTTCAGATGTTTGCCTAAAAGTATCCAAACACTTGATCTGAACAATAACAAAATTCGAGCAGTCCCTAAAGAGATTACCCACCTACAGTCTTTACGAGAGCTGAGCATTGCTTTTAATTTTCTGACTGACCTCCCTGGGCGCGAGCACTCCTCACGGCTCTCTATTCTGAACATTGAAATGAATTTCATTCTCAGCCCATCTCTGGGTTTTCTCCAGAGCTGCCAGGAGGTAAAGACTCTAAATGCAGGAAGAAATCCATTCCGGTGTACCTGTGAATTAAGAGATTTCATTTGGTTTGAAAAACATTCCAAGGGGCTGATGGCTGGATGGCCAGACTCGTATGCCTGCGAATACCCTTTGCGTCTGAAGGGGACTCCATTAAAAGATGTTTATCTTCCCGAATTAGCTTGCAACACAACTTTGCTGATTGTCACCATTGTGCTGCTTGTGCTGAGTCTGGGTTTGGTTGTAGCATTCTGCATGCATTACTTTGACGTATGCTGGCATCTCAGGATGCTGGGCCAGTGCGTACGGACACAGCATAGGATTAGGAAGACAATTAGAGAGGAGTGTAAGAGAAGTGTACAGTTCCACGCATTTATCTCCTATGCTGCACAAGATTCAATCTGGGTAGAGAATGAACTGATTCCCAATTTGGAGACAGGAGATGGCTCTGTCTTGCTTTGTCTTTCTAAGAGAAACTTTGATCCTGACAAGAGCATTGTTGAAAATATTATAAGCTTCATTGAGAAGAGCTATAAGTCCATCTTCGTGTTGTCTCCCAACTTTGTCCAGAATGGGTGGTGTCATTAGGAACTCTATCTCGCCCATCACAATCCCTTCCATGACAGTTATGATTCCATCATTCCCGTCTTACTGGAACCCATCCCCTCCTACTGTATTCCTACCAGGTTTCCTAAGCTGAAAGCTCTTTTGGAAAAGAAAGAATACTTAGAGTGGCCCAAGGACAGGTGCAAATGTGGGCTTTTGTGGACAAACCTCCGAGCTGCTATTAATGTTAATTTATCAGACACAAGGGGAAGGTGTGAACTACAGTCATTCACAAAGCCTAATGAGGAATTCCATGGGTCTGAAAGAACTGGGGAGATCCTTACTCAAGTCTCGGGATGATGCGACCACCCAATGACTCACGATAGACCGAA
>NW_022196905.1:57989883-58004358 GCF_008632895.1 Mastomys coucha | reverse complement strand
AGAGCTACTCGTGGATTGTGGATCGCTTGTGGATTGGACTGATGGCTGAGTGATACTTGGCTGGCTTCAAGGCAGGGGTTATCATTTGAAGGCAAATTCTGGGAAATGAGGGGAAAAAGATGAATAGATTAAATTCTGATGAAAAGAGAGAGAATCTGGAATTGAGGAGTTCTTGAAGGCAGCCCCCCTCCTACAGACCTTGGAGGAAGAATGGCGAGACTGACATGTAATTTGGTCTCTGCCAGTGTAGAAATTGAACCAAACGGGATGCTTCATAAAATTACCAGAAAGCAAGGTCCCCTTATCCTTAAGACAAAGGGGTTTTAGGAGAGTTTATAGAGCAAACACCCATCCCCAAGGAATGCGCCATTTCCAAGAGACATCCCTCAGAGAGAGGACCTCCCCGACCCCTCCTGCAAGTCAGGTGTCTTATCCTAACCGGGAGGAAAAGTCAATAGAAACTAAAGAACAATGAACAAGATAAGGTGTAACCAGCCCACATTGTAAGCTGTAAAACTCTGTATAAAAGCTGTGTGCTTTGTTTCCTCCAGGTCACTCTGGTCCCGATCACAGAGTTGACCCTGGTATACCAGTTTCAAATAAAAATCAACCTTGTGTTATTACAGCAGCCTCCTTCCTGAGTCCTTGCGAGTGGGGTACCCATGCGGGTTATTACACCAGGATGGTTCTGTGTGACCTTGCTAGTTCTCCTAAGCAACCCACCCTTTCTGATTTCAGCTGTTTTTATTGGGGGGAGGGTGTTTTGTTTTGTTCCTTTTTTTTTTTTTTTTTAACTTTGTCGCGATTTGGGCCGTAAAGTGTGGTGGAAACAAATTTCTCAAAACCTGGTGAAAAAAGTTCTAGTACTTTTATCTATTCATAAACTGCAAAAAGCCAATAAATGGTAAAAAAACGGGCCCACATTCCTTTGTTCACACAAACACTCTCTCACTAACCTTTCCAGTCTGGCAGGCATATCCTTAGCTCCCGTCAGCGGTGACACACAGGTAAGGTGCGACTTGTTCCAGATCCTCTGGAGCTGAGCTGCAGCGTGCAGACTTTGCAGTATAAGCAGCGGATGTCCGAGTCTGAGTGGGGTCCACGAAGATTATTTCTCAGCATGAAGTTTCTCCACCGGGCTCTACGGAGGTGAGCGATTTTGCCATGCCAGCCTGGAGTTTTTAAGCTAAATTCAGCCAAATACGACTAGGGTGTTCCATACATCATTTCATGCAGTTCTTTATTACTCCTACGCACACTCACGCTCTCTATGGCCTGGTTTTCATAGTTATCTAGGGCCACGGGCGTGGTCCACAGCGTTGCCCACCTCGGACTAGGGTGTTGAGCTTGAGTTATTCTTTATTACTCTCGTCCATTGTCGAAGGCTTGGTTTTCATTATTATCTGTAGCTGCGGGAAGCCCAGCCGTGGCGGTCCCAGGCTGGCAATTTCCACAGTTCTGGGAAAAATGCCCGCTGAGGCTCTTTACAAACTTTGTATTGATTCTTTATGGATTTCACATCATGCACCCCAGTCCTGCGCATCTCCCCATTCCCTCATATCTGCACTTTGTTCTTGCATCTTCCTCCTCCCCTTCCCCCCAAAAAACCATGCAAACAACAACAAAGCCAAAACAAAGCATAGAAAACATCTCATTGTGGAAGCTGTAGTGTCTCACAGTGTGTCCCACAGTAGATCCCCCTGTCCACACATCTTCTCTAGCAAATGTTCATTGTAATGAGTCATTAGTCTGGTTGGAGATCAATACTGGATCCTCATCCGGACTCCTCCCAGTTATCCTGTTGTTGCCCTGTGTCGTGGAGACCCTGCAGCTTTGGATCAGCAGAACTGGCCCTTTTAGGTGTCCCAATCATTTGCAGGCGATAGACATTTTGAGCTGGGCCACCTCAAGAACCCCGAATCTGAGTCTAGGCGGTAGCTGAGCTGGTCGGCATAGCTCCCTCTTATTCACATCACCAGGGAGAGTTCTTCAGCCCTGATCCAGTTGGGCTGTCCAGTACTGCCCTCCGCGGGAGGCAGAGGCAGGGCCAGCTCACCTGCTCTTGTGACCCAAGGGTCAGTTCTCCTAACTGCCTCAGGTGGTTCAGCCTTTAAAAAAAAAAAATTCCACCCTATGGTTTTAAAATGGCCAATAGGATTACATTACCATGTATGGAATACAAAAAAAGCAAAGTTGGGACAAAAGACTCTGTCCTTGGGGCTTGGTTCACTATTGTGGTTAAAAGCTGTTTCCCTCAGGGGAGGGGGTGGCTGGAGAGGTGGTTTAGCTGTTAAGAGCAGTGGTTGCTCTCTCAGAGGTCCTGAGTTCAGCTCTCATTACTCCCATGGTGGCTCACAACCATCTGAAAGGAATCCGATGTCCTCTTTCTGTATTCAGACATGGGGGGGGGGGGGGGGAGCGGGAGAATACTGTTCTTCCGAAGAAGCCATGGTGTTATGTCTGTATGTCTGCTTGTCCAAATGTCCAGGACAGTAGCCTAAATCATATGAAACTGCCAAAATTTGGTTGCCTTTACCTAAACAGCCATCTATGTTCCATCCTATTTAATCTAAGCAAACAAACAAAAAACAATTCATGACATTAAAAACTAGAGTTTGTATCTACTTCTGTTTTTTTTATGGTTTATAAACTTCTAATACCAGTGATTTTGTTTTTATTTGATTCCTTTTTCTTTTTTCTATTTATTTATTCAATCATTCATTCATTTATTTATTGGTACATTTCATGTAGCCCAAGGTGACCCTAAACTCACTATGTAGCCAAACATGACCCCTGAACTCTCACCCTCCACTTCCCAGGTTCTAGTGCCTTAGAGGTTTGCCTCCATACCTGGCTCAGTAGGGGTTTGGTTTTGTTTTGTTTTGAGACTTCCAGCCTGAGGGCCTTGGATCTGGAAGCCAGGTCTTGCTAACATCTTGCCAGAGCTAAACCTGAGGGACTGCCTTGCAGCCCAGTGTCCCTTCGTCCCTTTCCTGGAGAGTTTGGCAGAAGGGAAAACCCGAAGAAATCACAGTGGGGTGGGGCAGAGACAGAGTTGGGAACTAAGACACTGTGGCGTTTGGCTTTGGGGGAAGTGAAAGAGACCCCGCTGCGACCTCGCTCAAAGTATTCCACACTAGGCACTTCCCTTCCAAGACGAACTGTTTAGGTGGTGATGCAGCTAGTTCACGATAGTATCCTCAGTTTGGTAACAGTCTTCAAAACACATGTGGTTTGTAAATTTTATTATTATTGTGTATCTATGCATGATAGAAGGGGGCGTGGCATGCGCCCTGGTGTATGTGTAGAGATCAAAAGACAACCATGTGAAGTTGGTTCTCTCCTACCTTTTGTGTGCTTGAATGGAAGTTAGGTTGTGAGGCAAGCTGGGCATTTCCCCATTGAGCCATCTCCCTGGTCCAAAGGTTTTATTACAATTAAAACAACAACAACAACGAGGACGATGACGACAAAAGCGCATCAGGCTTAGCTCTCAGCCCCTTCTTATCTCCACAGCTGGGCAGATTAAACAACTAGAAAGTCCTTCCTCAGAGTCTGAGATGCCATCCTGCTTCCCTAAAAATCCTGGCAGTGACCATCACGGCTTAAGGCCAGGCAAGAGGGATTGTATGGGGGCTGAGTGGTACTTACTTCTATATACACATAGTCTCCAACCCCGGGAAAGCTCCATGCTGTGTTTTTGCTCAAAGAACTTCACATTCCAGCAGCCATCCACTCCCCTGGATCATGACGGAGAGGTTCGAGGTTCGTGCCGTTTTGGAAGCTAGCTGAACCACTCTGATCCACGTCAGGATGCCCCAGACCTTGTGAACTCCTTTCCACTTGCCTGTCGTTTGTCAAGCTGGAGTCCCGCCCCCACCACACACCAGGAGTCTACCTCGGCATTCACAATGGTTGAAGCTGGCCTGTGGGCCAGTGTGATCAGTCCTGCATGTCTGCAATTCTACATTGCTCAGAATCGTCTGTTTCTACTCTCAGAAAATGTGGTGAAGACTCCAACTGTGATAGAACTGTCATCCTCAGACTCCAAGCAGATGCTGAGCAGGGAAAAGGCTCTACATCTAACCTATGGCAAATGCCCCCTGAGCTCCCTTTTCTCTCTACTACAGTGGAACACCCAAAAGGAGCAGACAGGGTGTTAGATTCCGGGATGGATGTCCCACATGAAGACACAGAGACGGAGATGGATGCAATAAGCAAGAGGTTTAATGATCTAGTATACTGTGATCATCCCGCAATTGGTGCAAAGGAGACCCCTAGGGGAAAAAAACACACACTCTTTATACCCTTTCAGAACATAGGTTTTAGTTTACAGCGTGTGTTGGTTATCTCTTATTGGTGGAGCCCATTGTCCTTTGTGTCCATTGTCCTTGGTGCCCCACCAGAGGAAGAGATACCTTTTGCACATAGAAGGGGTGGGGAGAGATCCACCCCTCACTGCAGGTGGGATGTTTCCTGGAAGCGAGCATTACTCCCTGCAGTTGGGTCATCTCCTGGGGACAGATGTTTATCCAGTAGACTCTTTTGAAGCTCCCTGACTTTAAGCTTAATGGACATTCCTGGCTTCCCTGTATTTTTATGAGGTGTCCCTGTGTGCTCAGTTCTTACAAGGGCATTGAAAATGAGTGGGAAATCAGATTATCAGGCATGATTTTCCATTTCAGATGAAGAAAGGGAAGCTTTACATTTTGACCTTAAACATCTGTGCTAATGCTTTTCCTCCCAGGCCACAGCAAAATGACCTTCACCTCTTCCATTTGATTCCTAGTAGGTCCAGCCTTACACCGCAACTCTGAAGGTGAGAGCCTTTCCTTGGTTCCTTGGAAGATCCTGCCTATAACCAGTGAGTTGCAGTTTGGGCTCTCTACAGAGCGCCTCCCACTGTCAAAGTACCCTGTATTCGTTGCCTGATTCCCATTGCCAAAAGCACACTCTCGTTCTATCAGTTATATGCTATGGAGTCTGACATTCAGATCAACCAAAGGGTGGCCCATCATCCCTTTGGTCCATAATCCAGAACATGTTGTCATGTCAAGGAGGTAGGACAAAGGGCATCCTGCATCCTCACGGTGATTTGCTGGGAAATGTAATCACTGGTACCCTGCTAGGATTACTTCTGTACTCTGAGTTGTTCCCACCTGCTCTGCTGTGCCCCTTGACGTGTGTGGCATCAGTTCCCCTTGGGCTCTTTGAGGGACCCCAGCTCTAAAGGTGCATCTTGAAGTCCCCTACACAGGCAACCAAGGGTTTGGATGTCACTTACACTTGAACATCAATTTCATTTCTTTATTTAGTTGACATGGAGACGGGGTCTCACCATTCTGCTCTGACTAGGTACCCACTGTGTGGAATAGACTGGCCTTGAACTCACAAAGATCTGCCTGCCACTGCTGCCTAAGTGCTGAGATCAAAGCTGTTTACCACCACATCTGGCTGGACCTCGAATTTAACAGCTAACTAACTACTGAGGTGCACCCCACCCCCATCACAAGACTCTGTGATGCTACTGGAGAACAATGGACTCCAGTTGTCTGCTGACAAAGAAATAGCCCAAGATAGGATCGCCTAGGGTCTGAGTCAAGGAAATGGAGCAAGTACTCTTGACCCATGCACTTTGTGTCTTCCGACCAGAGGCACCACCATCTTCAGAGGGCGCCTTGGTGCTCAAGCTGCCGTTGCTCTAACAATGAATGAGTGTAGGTTCTAAAAACTAAGTTAAGGTGTGTGAATGGAAATATTATCATTTATATCATTATATCATTAATATCAGGGTACTAAACCCATTCACGTATTCCCGAAATGGCTCATCATGGCCTGTGATCTCCAGCTACATTCTCCGTGGAGACACCCTGGATGAGCTAGCTGAAAATGGCTCATTCATCCATCAGCCTTTCGTCTCCCCAAAGCTTTTGCCACCTGACAATACACTGGGGATCTGCTTATCCCGCCTGCTCCCTGGCATCATCTACTAGAATCCAGACAGTTTCAGAGAGACATCTTTGGTTTCCCTCATGGGTGTCATCCAGCTGAATCAGGAACAGGACCACCCCACAAGTCTTCTCTGAAGGCATTTCTGGCCCTCTGCTTTCTGGAACCTCAGTAGAGCCTCTGTTGCTGAGGCTGCCCCACTTTGGGGTGCCCCTCCGTGATACACAAAGGATGCAGAATCTACCCATGGGACGTTCTCCCCCTTCAGTAAGTATATTTTTGCTGACACTTGATGAGCTATGCCTTGATGGGCCCGTTCTTCCCCTGTTCTACCCCCAGTCTCCAGCCTACACACATTCCACAACTCCCTACTTCCTCCTAGGGTATGCCTGATTTCAGGGGTTTGCCCTAGAACTATTTTAAAGTCTGCTGATTATACAAAACACCACATGGCTCCCCAGTTAACACACCACCCCCATTCTCATTGCTGTGCCAGCCAGCCAGGCCTCTGCCATGAGACCACCTGAATTTCCTGGAACATGGTGCTCTTAAGCCTCACTATAGTCTTCAAGTAGGGGGCTTTAAGGGTTAACCAGCTACCCCTGTAACTCCTGCACTCCTCCAGGGGTCTTCTCAGAGGCTGATGTCCGACCTCCATTAGAGGTGGGCAGCCTGACAATCGTCCATTATTGCCTGCCGATGTGGTGTGGGACCACCTGAATCTAAGAACCAGAAGGATGTTGACATATAACTTTGTGGGGGCTCTCAGTGAATGCAAGATGGCTTTGGGGGGCTGGAGAGATGGCTCAGCGGTTAAGACCACTGGCTGCTTCATCCAAAGAACCTGGTTCAATTCCCAGCAAGCACATGGAGGTTCACAACCATGTGTAATTCCAGTTCCAGGAGATCTGAGGACCTCTTCCGGCCTCTCTGATCACCAGGCATGTACATAATGCCCAGACAGAACACCTGTACACATAAAATAGAAATAAATAAACAAAACGAGAAAATTAAAAAAAAAAAAAGAAAGAAAGAAAGAAAGAAAGAAAGAAAGAAAGAAAGAAAAAAGATGGCTTCAGGACTCTGAGCTTCCATAGCTTCACCCGTGAGCCTTGGGTCAAGCTACCAGTGTGCGCTGGAGTCCATCTGTAGTTGGATTGTACTACTATCTCCTGCCTTCAACACTTAAGGACAGCATCTTGGTACAGCATGTTTCCTGCTGTGTCCCCCACTCTCAGGTACCCACAGCACTGGCTGTCAGATAATCTTCCAAGGGTGGCTTTAAGACTGAGCAGCAGCCAAGCCGCCTGTCACTGGTTGCTCTTGCCATCCACTGATGGCGTTGTGTATGCTCTTCCCGCTGGCCTTAAGCTGTGCCAGATAAAGAAAGACCATTTTCCTTAGGAGGGGGACTGCTGTCTCTGTGCCAGACCTCTTGCCTTAGCCTCCTGTTGTTGCTAGAGTGTGGAAACCAGAGACTTCATTCTAGAAATGCATCGATACCCTGATTGAGAGGCTCAGGGGGCACATGGTTCCAAAGTGGGTTCCTCTGTCCAGTTCTCGGTGCTAAGATGAATAGTACCAGAAAACAAATATTGGCTCATACCTTCCCACTTCTCTGGGGGAAGACATTCTCAAAGAAATACAGTAAGAGCCACCACTGGGGCTGGGGGGCAGGGGGGTTTGGGGGTGGGGACGTTGGATGCCAGTGTGGGTTCATGGCGCAGTGTTGTGAGTATCAATGCAGATAATAAGGACTCTGCAGAGGCAAGAAGATCCATTCTGCTTAATGTATGCGGGTATGAAGAACATGTTCTAGTGATCCGTTGCAACCCTGTTCCTGTCTTCTCCTAAGGAGTACACACAAGCTCAGAAACGCCTGACAATGTATAGTTGATGCTTTTTGGATAGAAACAGAGACGGGGCCTGGAGCTTGCAGACAATCCCTCCATGTCCTACAAGATGACAAGGAACCCATGAGTGACTATTCTCTTTTTTTTAACTGTGTTTATTTTATCTGGGTGTATGACACCTACACATGGATGACAGAGGTCAATACTGGGTGTCTCCTCAACTGCTCTTCACCCCAGTGTTTGAGGCAGAGTGTCACAAAGCACCTGCCAGCAAGTTCCAAGAAACTTCCTGCTTTGGTCTCATTAGCAACGAGATTGCAGGCATGGACCCGTGTGCCTGGCTTTTACACAGATGCTGGGGAGCCAGGTCCTCGTCTTGGCATAGCAAACATTTGATAGACTGAGGCCCACACAAGTATCTGTTCTTTAGTCATTTTCATTTGTATATCATGGGATTCCTGTGGGAGTCCCTCGTGGGAACTCATTCAGATTAAAGCCTATTTTTAAATCAAACTGCCTCTATACACAGGAAACTGTTTACACACACACACACACACACACACACAACCCTGTACTTTCCCCAAGGGATGTGCACATTCTTGGGCAGCCCCAAGAGTACACTATTTGTTTATGCAACTTGACATTTATTAGTGCCTCCCCTCCCCCCACTGTCCCTATGGCTATGTGACTTGTTTCAGACAAGGCACTGTCAGTGACCAAATGACATTCAGTGTAAAATGATTTGGGGGCCAGTGAGTTGTCTCAGGGAGTGGAGGTGCCTGACAACCTGAGTTCGATCCCCAGAATCCACATGGTAGAAAGAGAAACCCAACTCCTACAGGGCATCTTCTGTCCTCTATATAAATAAATAAATGTGATTTTAAACATAAAGTAAAATAATTACTCTGCCATTTGAGACTAGCTCTTTTACCAAGCTATTAAGCCGTGAGAAATCCCTCTAATAGCTTCCACTGAAACTTGAAAGGGGAAGAAATGCTATTCTCGATTTGGTGTCACAGTGGGTTGAAGTTTGTGAAATTCTGTTCTCTCCATGGAGGTATTTAGCTATGGCTGAGAACTTTCTAAACTTTACAAAGATACGACATGTCTTTACCCTGCAATCTAATGTTGAATTTGTAAGTAATGATTATATTGTCTGTAATTTTCATGCAATAAAATTCCGCCATCTTATTTTGATGGGAAACCTACAATGGTATGTTGAATAACAAAACAAAAAATTGCCGAGCGGTGGTGGCGCACACCTTTAATCCCAGCACTTGGGAGGCAGGCGGATTTCTGAGTTTGAGGCCAGCCTGGTCTATAGAGTGAGTTCCAGGACAGCCAGGGATACGTAGAGAAACTCTGTCTCAAAACAAAAACAAAAACAAAAACAAAAACAAAACAAAAAATTGTGAACACTGCACATGGATGTGCTGGGGCAGTCTGCCATGAGATGCCGTACAGAGCTCACTTCACACTCCTTGGGGGTTCCAAGTCCAGGGAGAACAGAGAGGGCATATGATATCATTAACTCCAGATCCCCTGCTCTTACCCCTTCCTCATCTGGCCAACCCTGAAACCTCTTTCTGCACATGCCAGCTCATGCATACAGTTAGAGAGGCCGCTCAAATAAAAGCCCAGTTTTTACTTCCCCGTGTGTGAACACACGGGGAACAGCTAGAACTCTTTGCTGCTGCTTTTATGCAAATTGGGGGGAGAAGACTGAGGGGAACATTAACTCCAGTGTTAATTTAATCTAGGCCTTGGAGAAGTTTAAAGCCTTGGCCTTTCCAGTAAGAAGCTGGACAAAGGTTAAACTAGACCGATAAACAGCCAAGAGCCAGTGTTCATATAACTAGCTTTGTTTTAAACTATGCTAAGGAAACAAAGTGGGAAGAAATGATCTGGGGGCTGTGGATGGATCCCAGGTGTTAGACTGTGTAGGATTTGAGAAGGGCTGTGTTTTATCGCCAGCAGCACATGATCAAGTACGGTGGGTGGCACACCCCTATAATTCCAACCCTTAGGAGAGGAGTCAGGGGGATCAGAAGTTCAAGGCCATCCTCAGCTACACAAGAAGCTGAGGGAGGGAGGAAAGGCGGGGGAGAGAGAAAGAGGGAGGAGAGGGAGAGGGGAAGAGAAAGGAAGGGGAGGGAGAGGGAGAGGGAGAGGGAAAGAAAACCCAAGTCTAGAAAATAAAGTCTCAGTCTGCCAGAGAAGAATAGCAGGAACCATTGATAACACACACACACACACACACACACACACACACACACACACTCACACACTCTGCCCCCTCCCCACGCTCCTGTGTCGAATCAAAGGCTGGCAGGAGTCAAAGGACCCCAGAAGACAAGAAGTGGTTTCATGTCATGCGCTGTTCCCTGCAAGCCCTTCTCACTCGGGAAAGCAGAAGTTCATATATTAAAATAGATCGATTGTGCATGTAAGAATAACGCCATCAGCAAAGCGGCTCTTCCTGTTCTAACATTCAGTTTTACGGTCTATCTCCCCAGTATGGACTCTGTTGGCACCTCTAGGTTAGCCTTTGAGGGGAGCATTTAGGAGTGCTTGCAGAAGCACCTGGCATTGTCTACTGTAAATCCTGTACTGAATTATCAAATAAATCCTTTGTGCCAGAAAGAACGTCTGAGAAGGATCCTGCGGGCTGCATAGCTCTCCTGGACCAGAGAACCTGCTGGGTCAGTGCTGGGGTTTCGGTGGGGTGTAGTGTGTGCAACTGGACTTGGGGATTGAACCGTTTAGAGAAAGCTGCCTGGGTTTCCGAATCTCTCCCTCCTCCCCCTCTCCTCCTCTTCCCTCCTCCTCCCTCTCCTCCTCCTCCTCCTGCTGCTGCTCTTCTTCCTCCTTCTCCCCCTCCTCCTCCCCACTTCTCTCCTGTTCCTCCTTCTCCATTGCCTCTTAAAGACAGAGAGAACAGTCCTTTTCCCATCGATTTAGTTTTCCCTCCTTTCCAATCAGGTGTAAACCTAGAGAAATTAAAACTACGCTGGCCTAGAACCAGGGATGGAGTTAATAAAAGATGATAATCCAAGAACCTGTTAGAAACACAGCATTTCAGGCTCCAACCCAGATCTATGGAACCAGAACTTTCCTTTCAGCAAGATTGTTCTAGTTTCCCAGTACACAACAGTTCCAGGAGCCCTGGGGAAAGAAAGCTTTAAAAAGAACCTAGGGTTTTTCTCTTTGACGTGCTCTTATGAAGTTTTGGGTTACAGCGCCACCGTGTGGTGACATCAATAGTCACACTTGCTCTCCGAGGAGGATGAACTACCAGAACAACTCAGTCAGTACATTCATCTATGAAGGGAAGAAATGATCAAAGGGAAGAAATGAGCAGTGCTCAGAGGTCTGCCATTGCGGCCTCTTTCCACACAGCATCCATTGAAAAGATACAGTTCCTTTTCCAAGAATGACCTCTCCCTAATTCAGAAGAGCTGCCTGCGGATGTAGGTGTTTTCTGCATCAGCACACATGAAGGAGTTTCTTCACACTCACCCTTTCATGTTTCTAAAACTATTATATCCTAGAGGGCTAAAAGATCACCCAGCCTACTGAATGAGTTCCAGGACTGCCAGGGTTACTAAGAGAAACCCTGTCTCGAAAAACCAGGAAACGAAACAAAACAAAGGTCACCTTTAAGGGTGAGGCCTGCTTTATTACTAAGGCTGGCTTTTACACGGGCTATGTATCAACTGCTGTTTAAACTGCCGGTGTATTTACTCATTTGGCCCTCACAGTTCATCAAGTCAGCCCAGTGCAGTGGTACTCACCTGTAGCCTGAAACCCCATCCCTTGGGAAGCTGGGACAGAAGGATGGCCACGATCTACATAGCAAGACCCTTTCTTCAACACCAAGAACAAAACAGCAAGAAACAGGTTGGAGGATCTCTGTGAGTTTGAGGCCAGCCTGGTCTACAAAGTGAGTTCCAGGCCAGCCTGGACTACACAGTGAGACTCTGTCCCAACAAATAGACAAGAAGATATGGCAGGTTATCTTTTATCTCTAATCTGCAGGTGCTCATCTGACAATAACTTTTGTTTATCATCTATTATCTGGGAAGATTTATGTTAACAAGAAACTATGACAGGCTGAACATCTATTATTTGAAATCTGATATGCTCCAGAATTATTTTTTTTTCTTAAAATGAACTCTTATTCTGGAGCCCAGGCTATCCTGCCTTACCTCAGCCTCCTGTGTAGCAGTGTTACAGATGTGAGCCACTGTTTCCAGTAAAATCTGAAACCCTGAACATCAATGTGATGTCTAAAATGGAGAAGTCTGCTCCTGACTGCATACCAAAGATATAAATAGGGGTGGAGTACTTGGCCACCATTTGCATGACTGTAAGTTTGACCCTTCCCAACACCACAAATAATAACAAAAACAGTAATAATAAATAAAATATTGGATAAAGTTCCCTTAAGGCCACGAGTATAGGATGCATTGGAAACTTGCTTCCACTTCCTGTTGCTGGGAGAGAAAGGGTTCATTCTACCCCACAGTCAAGAGAAGGCCGCCACGGTGGGGAGTTGAGACAGCGGGACCGTTCATTCTACCCCACAGTCAAGAGAAGGCCGCCACGGTGGGGAGTTGAGACAGCGGGACCTTTAGCAGCTGGTCACATGGACAGCATGGACAGTCAAAAGGCAAAGAACAGGTGAGAGGGACAGCTTACTGGGTACTGACACTTGCCAGGCAAGCCTGGAGACCTGAGTTTAATGCTCCAAGCCCACACTAAAGTAAAGAATGAGAGAACCAGCTCCACAATGTTGTCTTCTCAGTTACATCACAGCACACATGTCACACAGCACACACACACACACACACACACAAAATACACACACACACATTTCTACCATCTGAATTACATGATGTATTTAAGAGAGAAAGGGTTTATTCTACCCTGCAGTCGAGATATGGTTCGTCATGGTGGGGGAACCAAAGCAGCAGGAGCTTGAAGCAGCTGGTCACATCACATCAACAATCAAAAAACAAAGGATGGGCTAGTGAGGTAGCTCTTAATACATCACATCATGCACACACACACATATCATGAACACACCTGTCATCCACACATCATGCAGGCACACACCATGTACACATGCATATCATGTACATACATCATGTACACCCACATCTTGCATCTTGCACACATACATACCATGAACACACTTGTCATATACACACATTATATGCACACATACACAAACACAGACACACATCATGTGCACATATACCATGTACACACACATCTTGCACACACATCACACACACACACACATACACACATGGTATTTACATTTTTCTAACAAGAAGCAAAGAACAGTGAGTGCCAGTGCCCATCCACCATTAAAGTGGGCCTTCCCACATTACTTACTATAATTGCGATAACCCTCTAGGGGGCATGTCCTGAGGTCCCTTTCCTAGGTCCTGTCATCACATGATGCTTAAACACGGACAGTCTGTGTTTAGATGTTCAAACTCTGAAAGAAAATCTGGAAGAAAGTCTGGAAGATAAAAGGCACCTCTGGCTCTGAGCGGTCTGCATAAGGGATACTCAATGCGTGTTACAGATCTGCTAATTCTCGAGTGCATGATTTATGCTTCTACCACGAAGAGGCTGTGATGGGCAGAATCCACAGCCAGTCTCTCTCTCTTCCATTGACCTATGCACTCCAAGAAGGCTAATTTCCCCAAAACATAGCTCTGTTGCACATCTGCCCATAACTGAAAGAGGCTGTGTTGATGGGAAAGCTGCCTAGCTTTCTTGTCACTATGCCCTTTGTGCTCCTTAAGCTGTGGCTAGTCTCTCTTTCTTTTGTCCTCTTGGCTGACCATAAAGAATGATGGTTTGTGGATTGTACTTTGTGTATTCCGATCTTCTAGGCTAATATCCACTTATCACATAAGAGAATGCATAATATGTGTGTTCATTTGTGATTGGGTTACCTCACTCAGGATGATATTCTCCAGGTCCATCCATTTCCCCAAGACTTTCATAAATTCATTGTTTTTAATAGCTGAGTAGTACTCCATTGTGTAGATGTACCACATTTTCTGTATCCATTCCTCTGTTGAGGGACATCTGGGTTGTTTCCAGTTTCTGGCTATTATAAATAAGGCTGCTATGAACATGGTGGAGCATGTGTCCTTATTACATGTTGGAGCATCTTCTGGGTATATGCCCAGGAATGGTATAGCTGGGTCCCCTGGTAGAACTATGTTCAATTTCTGGAGGAACCGCCAAACTGACTACAAGAAACTCAAGAAGAAGGAAGACCAAAGTGTGGATACCTCGTTCCTTCTTAAAAGGGGGAACAAAATACCTATGGATGGATTTTTAGAGACAAACTATGGAGCAGAGACTGAAGGAAGGACAACCCAGAGACTGTTCCACCTGGGAATCCTTCCCATATTCAATCATCAAATCCAGACACTATTGTGGATATCAGCAAGTGCTGGCTAACAGGAGCCTGATATAGCTGTCTCCTGAGAGGCTCTGACAGTACCCGACTAATACAGAAGTAGAGGCTTACAGCCATCCACTGGACTGAGTACAGGGTCCCCAATGAAGGATCAAGAGAAAGGACCCAAGGAGCTGAAGGGTTTGCAGCCCCTTAGCACAAACAACAATATGAACTAACTAG
>NW_022196905.1:57960911-57989847 GCF_008632895.1 Mastomys coucha | reverse complement strand
ACAACAATATGAACTAACTAGTACCCTCAGAGCTCCCAGGGACTAAAACTCCAACCAAAGAATACACACGGTGGGACTCATGACTCTAGCAGCATGTGTATAGCAGAGGATGGCCAAGTTGGTCATCAGTGGGAGGAGAGGCCCTTGGTCCTGTGAAGGTTCTATGCCCTAGTGTAGGGGAATGCCAGGGCCAGGAAGTGGGAGAGGGTGGTGGTGGGGGAACAGGGGATTGTTTTAGTTTTTGGTTTATTTTATTTTTTTTTCTTATTTTATTTTCTTTTTTCTTTTGGAGGGGAACCTGGGAAAGGAAATATTGTAAATAAAGAAAACATCTAATAATAATAATAAAAAAAAGAAATGGGGCTTACAAATTTAAAAAAAAAAAAAAGAATGACGGTTTATAAGGAGGCCACCTAGTGGCTAAGCTGACCCTTCTGGGGAACCTGGAGTGCAGAGTTAGGGCCCATCTAGATCCAGGAAGACAGCTCTGTAACAGAGTTGGGCAGCCTCTGGCCCAACAGTGCCTGGGTTTGTGACAGTTCAGCGGGTGGCACTCTCCTCTGTGGGGTCTCCCTTCCCCACCCAGCCCCAAGTGCCCCTGAGAAAGAGCAGGATCAGAAGGAGCTGGCATGCATCCTGGTGGTGGTGGTTTCTGGCAGCTCAGAATTAAGTCTGTCTTCGAGGGGACCTGGACAGTAGTAGCACAGTGGTACCTGCTTAGTGGGTATGAAGTGCTGTGTTTGATATCCGGTCCTGAAAGAAGAAGAACTCAAAGCAAACAAACAAACAAACAAATCCCAGCCATTCTCCATGAGGCATTGTTTCTTCCTGAGGGATGGAGTAGAGAAGACAGGCATGAGCCTGTGCTCTCTACGTTACTGGATAGAGGTGCTCCCAACATTCTTTCCTTCCTTCTTTCCTTCCTTCCATCCTTCCTCCCTCCCTTCCTCCCTTCCTCCTTCCTTCCTTGCTTCCTTCCTCCCTTTCTTCTTTAGTTCCCTTTTCTTTAATGAGGATCAAACCAAGCTAGTCAAGTGACTACCAAGCTACATCTCCAGCCCTAGAAAACAATTCTACTCACTGCAGAAGTTGGGCCCTGGCCTTCAGAACCAGTGACCCTTTGCTTTCTGTGATCCTATCTGCTTCCTTCCTGTTTCTCACCCTCTCCCCCCCCCCTTTATTTATTTATTCTGTAAATAATCAATGTCTTTCTTCCTTCCCCTTTGTGTTGGGTAGTTTTATCTCAACTTGACACAAGCTGTAGTCGTCTGAGAGGAGAGAACCTCAATTGAGAAAGTGTCCTCAGAACACTGGACTGAAGAACAGGCAAGCCGGTAGGACATTTTTTTTAAATTAGTGATTGTTGGGGGGAGGGGGGCAGCCCATTGTGGGTGGGGACATCCCTGGGTTGGTGGTCCTGGGTTCTATAAGAAAGCAAGTGGAGAAAGCCATGGGGAGCCAGTCAGTAAGTAGCATTGCATCAGCTCCAGCCTCCAGGTTCCCACCCTGCTCAAGTTCCTGTCCTGACTTCCTTTGATGATGAACTGTGATGTGGAAGTGTAAGCTGAATAAACCCTTTCCTCTCCAAGTTACTTTCGTCATGTCGTTCCGTCACAGCAATAGTAACCCTAAGACACACCTAGCTTCAACCTCTAGCTTCTCCAGGTGCACACACATGAGGACATCATCACACATATCCCGAGCATCGTGCACACATTTTTTTTTAAATGATAATTTTCTTCTTAAGCTTTATGTCTATCTCTTTTTAGGTTTATCCCTAGACATCTTGCTTTATGCTATGACAACAGACACAAATGTACTCTTTTAAATTTTTTTGGATTTGAAATTTTCATTGCTGTCTGTGTAAGGAATGGCATCAATGCTTGAATGTCAATCTTAAAATCTCTCAGGGTATTATCCTGCTGTGGCCCAGCAGCTGACATTGACGTAATCTTCAGCAGCAGACCCTGCAGCCAACATTTTGTATGGATGGAAGGCGTTCTCTCTCACAGTCGCTCTGTGGAGATGTTATTGCTGTAACCATCTATGGCTGAGGCATCGGGAGACTCCAGACGTGCACAGAGGTTAAGTCAATTATTCAAGGTCATAAATGGTCGAGCCAGGATTAGAACTCATTGTATATGGGTAAGGACCCTAGACAATGACATCATACGTCCCTCTTATGCTTGCCCAGCTCCTCCACACTTCCAAAATGCTTCCAATGAGTTGCCTGTCGACTGTGTTTTTTTCTTCTTTACAAACAACAATAACAAATACTTTCCAAATCAGCTAGCCATCAGCTAGCGATCACACAGTGAATGCAGAGTTTTGCGGGTGTATGTGTGTTGGGAGGGGAAACTCAGAAGAGGAGCATTCTGCAAGCGAATGGAATCCACCAAGCCCTTGGGGTTGCTGGTGTACTGCCGAGGGAGCCAGGAATTTCATGCATTTCAGCCCTTGCCAAGTCTGGGCATCCTCAGCGGGGCCTGCAAGCTCCAGGGAGGCCGGAGAGGGACTGAGCCTGCCAAGCCCAACAGAGTGTCAAATAACAGGCCTGTTCTTTCCCCACCCTCCACCCCCAGACTTAGGTCTAATCAAAGGGCCATTCAAGCCCCTCCCTTTCACTAACTGAGGCCACGGAGGGTAATGCCCCAGGGGCTGAGGCGAAGCAATCCCACAGGCTCCTGCTTCAAACACGCTTGAGTTTGAAACCACAATATACTTGGCTCTCATTTTACACATGTTACTTTTTTGCAAAAAGAAGGAATTGGAAGAATGAAAGGGAGAGGTTTTGAGAAATGGCAGAATTCTTTTTTCAGCCTAGAGAATGAGGCTAATAAGTGGAAAAATACAACTGCTTCTCTGTGAAGGGCCTTTGGGAAGGTTACGGAGCCAGGGTAATTAAAAACAAATTAAAAGCTTATATCATTTATTCAGTCCCCTTGCATCTCTCAGTCTGGAAGAAATGAATGGGTTTCAGGGAATGGAGTCTGGGAGAACAGAGCCTCCTTAACAGGGCGACTTAAGAAAGGTAGGAACACCTGCATATTTTCTCTCAGCATTCCAGTTGTCAAAGGAAAGCCTTCCGTTGCCCTGCATGGCATGCCACACAGGTTTGAATGGTCCGGCATGATTCACTTGAATTTCCCAGGCTGTGTCTCCTTTTTGTAAAGAGCTGGCGAAACTAGACCGGAGGCATCCACCAGTGCTTTCTGAGCCAACAGAACGGTTGTGAAGCTGGGATGGGTGAGCTCTTCTCACAGGATTGCTGCTTTCCACTGTGCCTTAGACCATTCTCAGCACAAGCCCAGCTGAGCAGTGAACTCTAACACATCGATCCTGAGCCACGACACTTCTCTTTGCAACTCCTAGGGTACCCTGTGTAGAACTGTCCATGCAAAACGGACGCAAACGTGGATTAAGAGTTCATTCTTGACCCAAACGTGAGTTACCAGGATGCAGAGACATGGATTCTGTTGCTCCAAATAGCAGGTTCTGCTGTGGAAGGAGTCACATGGAGACTTTATTCCTTATGGAGCAAAGACCATCCTGAATCAAGGCAACTACCAAGTATATTGGTACGTCTCTGCAATAAGTTTCTAATGCCATCAGACGGCTTTCTTAGCTTTTGGTTTGATGAGGCTAGTGGTCTGCTAGTAATAGGGTCCAAAGGTTATACTTGAGAGGTCAAGGGGACTGTAGGCAGGTCAAATACAGAGGTGAACTGCAGCCGGGCAGTGGCGGCACATGCCTTTAATTCCAACACTTGGGAAGCAGGGCAGGAGGATTTCTGAGTTCGAGGCCAGCCTGGTCTACAGAGTGAGTTCCAGGACAGCCAAGGCTGTACAGAGAAACCCTGTCTCAAAAATAAATAAATAAATAAATAAAAATAAAAAAATAAAAAAAAATAAGAGGTGAGGTGAGCTAAGGTGACTAAAATTAATCCAAGCTAACGTGGTCAGGATCTGCACCAAGTCTAACTCTCCCCAGCTCTACAGTTCTCCTCATCACTCGACCCTGTGAAATATTAAACACTGACATGTACCCCTTATTTTACCCTGGAAACTTTCCCTGACAAAGCCCCCATCTCCTCTCACCTTGCTCAACCCCATGGCCACCACACAGGGGGTACGAAAGTTTCCCTGCAGCACCTGGTTTCTCTCAAGAACACCAGTGAAAACCAGAAGAGCATATGTGGCTGGTCGGTACCCCAGGGTCTGCGCCAGTGGTTGTGGACAGGAGGCCAGTATGGGAGCCACAGTCCACACATCTCTATGGGCATTTTCACAGAGATGAGTGACATGCTGCTCCAAGTTCGGCATCAATTCCCTGAAGGCTATCCTGTGCTCTAGATCTGGGCTCGTGCTTTCCCACGTTTCCAGAAGCACCTTAGCTCTTGGTGCATCTCCAGAATGGACTGTTCGCTTTTGTGCTCATGGAAAAAAACCATCCTTTCTCTCATCATGTGGTCAGGAGCCATGACTATTCACTAAGAACCCCAAGAGCTGCCAAAGTCCTTGCTCTTCAGTGGTTGATGGGGTTTTCCAAAAATGGGAATCAGTGATCTTTCCAGTTTCACAGTCTCCTCACTTTCCACTCCCCACCGTGAGGCAGTATTGCTTTTTATTTTTTTCTGTGCTGAGAACTGAAGCGGGGGAGGGCAGAATCCACGAGGGGCTCAATAGTGAGATCATTGCCAAATGTTTGACTCCTGCAGCTAACTTATAAAAAAAAAAAAAAAGTCTTGGCTTCTCACTGCTGCTGTCCCTGAATTCTGTCACCAGGCTGTAAGGAAGCATAAACTGGCCTGCTACACTTCAGTGTGGCAGGGTGTATGAGTGTGTGGTGTGTTTGTGTGTGTGCATTTGTGTTAAGTGTTGCATATGTGTGAGAGTGGATGGAAGAGTGTGTTTGGGCATGCATGTGAGAATGTGTGTGTGTGTGTGCCTGTGTGTGTGTTTGTGAATGTGTGTAAATGTGTTCATTTGTGAGTTTCTGAATGGGTGAGAATGTGTGTTTGTTTGTGTGTATGTGCACATGTGAGTGTGAGAGTGTGCATGTGCATTTTGTGTGAGAATATGTTGGGTGAGTGTTGGTGTATAAGTGTATTTGTGTTAGTGAATTGTGGAGTGTGTGCTTTTGTGAGAGTATTTGTGTGGGTGTGTGAGTTAGTATTTCTCTGAGAGTGTGCCTTTGTTTGTATATAGTTTATCGGTGTGTGTCATATGTGTAGTTTGTGTGTCTGTATTTGTATGTGTTGAATGGAACTTAATAACAGATGGACTGTTATTCAGGGTGGTCTTGCTCAGCTGTTTCTTTGGGAGTCTCTCATTTGCTAGATTCTATGGATCTTTTGCTCTAGAGCAAAAAAAGTTCTCAACTTTCCTAATGCTACAACTCTTTAATACAGTTCCTCATGGTGTGGTGACCACCCCCCCCTGCAGCTGTGGGGCAGTGGGCCATGAGAGGAAGCCTAGTAAGGTCGAGCTAGTGCTTGAAGCTCCAGGGACTCTGAAGGGACCGTAGGAGCTTTGCGTGCTCCCGTACCGGGCCCTGTCATGTATCCACAGCCCCCATAGAGAGAAGCGTGGCCATCAGTCTCATAGGGGTGGTGCCCACAAATCCCTCCTCGTGTCATGAGGCATCTCAGGCCAAGTCAATTGGAAGCACCTGCTGTCAGACCCACCCCACCCCAAATCTGTGTATAAGATCCTATCTAGAAGGAATAGAGGTGTGCGATGTCGGAGAGCATCTGTCACAAGAGCTGTAACACTGCCTGGGAGGCTCCATAAGGCTTTACCTCCAGAAGATCCTCTGCACTTCGCTCTCCAACCAATGCAGCATCTCTGAGCAACAGAGGCATCAGAGCAGCGGCAACTGAGGCTGCGGAGGCAGTTCCCTCTCCCTGCTCGTGATCTCCGTGGATAGCCTCCAGTGCGTAGACTGACACCCAACCATAACATTATTTTGTTGCTACTTCATAACTGTAGTTTTGCTACTTTTAGGAACTGTATCTAAAGATAAATCTATAAAACTCATAGAATGTAAATGTCTGATATGCAGGATAGCTGATATGTAACCCCCAAAGGGGGCATGACCTACAGGTTGAGAACCACTACTCTAGACAGTTTCCTAGTTCTGTTTCCTAGCATCCATCCTGGATGGAGAGATATGGACCACCCCAGGAATGGAGGACAGAGCTGAGATCCCAGGCCTCATAGCGCAGAGTCCCAGTTGATCCTCATCTGTGGGAGGCACCAAGGTCTTGTGCTCCCAGATAAACACTAGAGACTGTTAAACATGCAGGGTTGTTCCTTCAAAGAACAGGCTGCATAACCTGTTTTCCACTCAGAAGGCTGGGAGCAGATGTGTTTTATAGCCTGGTGACTTATTTCACTCTCTGTGTGGATCTTTCCCAAGACCCTTATTGTGAGCTTGTCAATCCAAGGAACCTATCTTTATGGAAGGTGTCACATGTGCTCAGTCTATAGAATGCATCTCTGTGAAAGATGTCACATGTAGTCTACAAAGAATTTCAATGTAGTCCTGTCTTAAGTACAGGCTAATTATGGCCAGGCTAGTTTTCACCAAATTCTACTGTGCTAAAATATGCCTTAATTAAACCACTCCAGGTCATACTCCTGAAGTGTGAACCTACACTGGCTGTTTAACTGTGTGAAACTTTTGCCTCATGTGATCTATTACACTGTTACCTGAAGGTAGGCCAGCCTTTCTGGTCTACCCTCTTAGAAGGTACACTTCTGGGATTCTAGGATTGAAGTCAGGAGTAATGGGACACAAGCCTGGCCTCAGGGGCTTTTCTCAGCCATGTGGGGAGATTTCACAACCCCTTTCTTGTATCTTGATTCCACACCTAGAGCCATATGGCTAAAGCTGCCAAGTTCTGCTGCTTTATGGGTCTTGAACTTTGCCCCTTAGTTCAAGTACATTTACATCAGCTTTCTGTGGTGAATGGTTCCCGTTACTGCTTAGGCTTTCCTTTAACTCCTTTTCAGAAGTTGGAGCTTAGCTGGGTGGAGTCTCACCCTGAGGTCACTGCTTCCTTTATTCCATTTAACATCGGCTTTTACTTTAAACTTTTTATCTCCTTGAGCACTGGACTAAGCTCCATTGCATTTCCTGGTGTTCCTCTTCTCCTTAAACTGCATATTTTGTATTCTCTTTGTCCAGTTTTCTCCTTTTTCATTATAGCTCTGCATAAGAGTGGTTACAACTAACCACACAGGACTCAGTCAATAGGAGGCTGTCTTGGAGTCTCCTCTGCCAATGTCCTTGATCCTAAACTCATCAATTTAGCCTCAGGCAGATTTCTAGAACAAGAGCAAAAAGCAGCCACATTCTTTGCCAAAATATCATCACATTAGAGTCTCTACACCAGCTGTTAATATTCTTCCCCTCTGAAGCCTCGTAAGCTGGGCCCACATTGCTCTCAGCTTCTTCAGTTTCCCAAGCTTCTGCCAGCATGGCTGTGATGGCTACTCTTGGTTGTCAACTTGACCACATCTGGAACGAACTACAATATAGAAATGGAGGGCACACCTGTGAGAGATTGTTTTTGTTTGGTTTGAAGTGGACAAATCTATGTATATTCCAGAACTCTGAGGTAGAAAGACACATGCCTTTTGATCCAGATCTTGAGACAGAAAGACACACATCTTTGATTTGGATCTTGAAGTAGACACACCTTTAGTTTGGGCCACACCTTCTGCTGGAAGCCTATATAAAGACATAAAGAAGGAATCTTTTGCTCTTTGCCTGATGGCCCTCATCTTGCTACATCCACTCCTTCACTGGAACTGAAGCCTACATTTTGAGATTTCAGCATAGATGAAAGACCAGTTCCTATTGTATAAGCAAGTCCAGTCTATCTTCCATCATCTATAAACACACATTCCATTAGTCCTGTTTTCCTAAAGAGCATTACTGCTGAGAAACAGCTCATATACAATGGAGTATGTTTGATAGGGTTACACGATAAGAGGGTTAATGGTCCCATAGTGCCTGGAGAGTCACACAGTTTAGAAGCTCTCATCCCAAGAACCTGGAGCCTCCAAAAAAGAGGAAGCAGCTATTCAGCCCCATTCCAAAATAATGTGGCTTCAACACAGCTATCCATCCACTCTTACACTGTATGTATGGACATATTTAATAGAAAGCTAGAGGCAATAGAGCAACCATTTCTGCCAAAGTCTAATAGGTGATCTAGACAAGCAGTTACTCAATGCTTCTGTTCCTTAGTTTCCCCATTCATTTAAACACATGGACCACTGCATTAATAAAATAAAAAGAAAATGCATCAAAGGCTATAGTTGTGCCTGGCATGCCGAAACACTTAATGACTGGCAATTCCTCCTGTCAACTGTGTAGTGCTTCCCACTTGTCTCTCAAAAAGTTCTGTTGCCTGTAAGAATTCAGCCAAAATGCATAGGTGAGACTGT
This sequence comes from Mastomys coucha, assembly GCF_008632895.1. NCBI lineage: Eukaryota > Metazoa > Chordata > Mammalia > Rodentia > Muridae > Mastomys > Mastomys coucha. Next base: position 57,981,388 of record NW_022196905.1, on the reverse strand, counting down.
GGTCTACCTAGGTATGCTGAATGCCATCACACACTAGGGACTGGGTTGCCTCGATGAGATGGCAGGCCCTGGCTTATAAGTTGGGAAAGACCGATTTTCTTCAGTATTTCAAGAGGTAACTTATGAAAACTATGCCCATGAAGTACTGATATATCACATAAAACTATTGATTTTTTTCTCTTATACTAAGAAACAGAGTTAAGTACCTTAGATCTTTGCATTCTGGAAAGCAAGTAGTATTTTTAGGTCAGTGGGACTTATGAAATGAATACATTCCAGGGGATTGCCTATGAAATTCAAAGCCACTTTGCCTATATTAATAAATTTAAAGTATGAATAAATGTTTCAGAACTCATAAATCTACACTTACTGGCACAGAACTGTCTTTTAATGGCACTTTTCATTTCTTTGGTGTGATTGCTCATGTTGTGCATCAACTGATCTGCTAAGCTATAAGCATATCACATTATGATGGCCATTATATCTTCAGAACCTTTTTACGACATCGAATGTCTGAGATAAATGCGTTGCTTCTGGTGATTTTCTGCACTACTTGTTATAAATGGTCACGTGACAGTTTTATAATATAAAAAGGTATTTTAGATTCTAATAACAGCGCAGTTGTCTGGAAGTTCTGAGCTGAGTGAACAGCTGCATAGCTCATGAAATAGTTTTTTGTCCTAGAGCTGAAGTGATATAGTTTACAAACGATTTGTCTGGGAAGGTTTGAAACTAAGCAATTCTGGGTGTTTTATAACTCAGACAATTGCAGTTTCTTGTGGGACTTTGTAAGCATTCTGCCTTGCGCAATTTCAAATACAGTCGCACACCGATTAGCAACTGGATGCATCCCGAGAATGTGTTGTTAGGGAAGTCTGACATTGTGTGAACCTGCTTACACTAAGTGGCCCAACCACATGGAATTTACTATCATATATGAGGCCTGTCACTGGCTGGAATATTATTAGTTGGTACATGAATGCACATATAATGTAGACTCACCTATGACGTCACTGGATTTCACTGGCAGATTATTGTCCTTGGGTCTTTTCCTTCTTTTTTGTTTTTGTTTTTGTTTTGATAAATCAGTAAAGATGCCCTCGGTCAATGGCTGGGCATGGGGCAGGATGTTTAGAATTGCATGGGCAAGGACACATAGAGGAACTAGGGGCAGAATCATCATGACTTGGGGAAGTAGGATGGGACACAGAAGCAATGGCAGGAGATAAAGCCAACCAGCCATGTGAGATTTCGTCTAAGTGGCCACTGGCCACTTCCCCAATTGAGCTTGGGGAAGGTTAAGGAGTGAGGAGTGCCCAGCCTTTGAGGTAGCCAAAACATTCAAAAATAAGCCTGTGTGTGTGTGTGTGTGTGTGTGTGTGTGTGTGTGTGTGTGTGTGTATTTCATTGATCCAAAGATAGCTTCTGGATGGTGAGTGGGTGAGATCCCCAGGGAGTCGAAGCTGTATAGCAACAAACCCACCGCTACATTTTTGTTTTGTTTTTGAGACTATGCCTCTGCTTCTGCCCCTGCCCCTGCCCCTGCCCCTGCCTCCCGAGTGCTGAGATTAAAAGTGTGAGCCACTATTCCCAGCCAAGTCTTATCCTTTTCTAAGAAGGTCCTTACCTTTGGAGGTCTGCATCCAATTCAGTAGCTTCCTTTGCCATTTTGTCATGTTACCTTCTATTTAAGTGTAACTAATTGTGTGACTGTTACCAAGTTGCCAAGTATCAAGGGTGATTCTGAAGATGATGGTATCAACTACTTAACTGAGTTAGAACAAAAAGAAACTCCTGAAAGGTCACCCAGTTCATACACATATTATTGTATTCAGTTCACAGAAATTCTATGAAATAGAAATTACTATTCCATGGAGAAACTAGGACTCTGTGAAAGTTTAAGCAACACAACCAAGGCCAGACAGCTGATAAGCTTCAGTACTGAGACCCAAATGTACATGACTGTGATAACAGAACACAGGAAGCAGAGGCAGAAACATCTGAAGTTCCGAAAGAGCCTGGGAACATAGCAAGATTCTGCTTCAAGGTGTGAGATGACTTCAAACCAAGACTTCCACAATTCTTCATTCCTAGAAATAAGTGAGGTCAGAGGTTAGATCTTTAAAATGTTGTAGAACAATATATGATACAATAGTCAATAAATAGAGATTATTGGGACTGCTATTATGTCTCTAAGTCTAAAATAGATACATATACATGTGTTCTTCAATGAAGTGGGTAAAAACACCAATTCCCATTAGATGCTGCTGGATTTGAAGCATCAGAATTTGGCTTCCAGCAGCTTGCTGAACTACGAATGAGGATCTACCCTGTGCTTGTGCTTCTGCTCTGTTCTCAAATCTCTGATCAGCTGCTGGATATGGGTTGTGACAGCGACTATTCCTGTGCACCCATCTAGTTGCTCTCTTTTCTTGGGCGTAGGGCTTTGTTCTATATTGCAGCCTCCCTTGCAGCTATGTCCTCTGGGAAGTACTGGCTAAGTTGCTGAGTTCCAGACAAAGGGTGATGGTGAGCTATGTGCCATGCCTGTTGTCTTATCTGCAGAGATCTCTTCTTGTTGTCAGCTTGAAACAGATCAGGTATTTACCATAGGTGCCATGGGTGAGAGAAACAGATTCTGATGGTTGGCTATATTTACCATAGCTTTGTCCTTGCCGCTTTTCCAAGTAACCACGGTGAAACACTGAGGATAGCCACGCTAGTTCAAATCCTGGCTCTGCCACTCACTGCAGGCCCTTTGGCATCTCTGAGAGCAGTCTTCTGATCTGTAAACTAACTGTGCTGACTTCACAAGGGGACATAAAGTTGGAACCGTAGAGGGGGATGCCTCCTCCAAGGGCCAATCAGCTTTGTGTTACTATAGCAACCATGCGGGGTGGCTACTTACAAAAGAGAAAAGGTGCATTTGGCTCCTTGCTTTTGAGGTTCTGTTCCATAATCAGCTGATTTGGGGCCTGTGGTGAGGCAGTACATTGTGGTGGGAACACACAGCAGGGTAAAAACTCTTACCTGATGGTGAAGTAGACAAGGGGAAAGATTGAGCAAACTCACAGTGATCTGAAAACTCCCACTAGGTCCTACTTCTTAAAGTCCCTATCACTTCCCAATAATCTCACAGGCTGAAGACCAAGCCGTCAGCCCACAGACCCCTGGGGGACCCATAGCCAACCCACAGCAATGAAGTTAGACTTTAAAAACCATCCCTGAGTGGCTTCCACTTTGACTTTCCACCTGACTGATCTCTGAGATTATTGTCAGCCATAAGACCCTTCAGTAGGACTGCCAAAGCCCCTTCCCTGCCTGACTCAGAACACTAACCCATGTTCTTGGGTCACCCCAGAATGCTAATTGCCATAGCGCTCTCTCTCTCTCTCTCTCTCTCTCTCTCTCTCTCTCTCTCTCTCTCTCTGACAGAAGGCAGATGGCAGTAGATGTCAGGCCCTGTGCCCCTGCTCTATCTCTCTGGAAGTCTGCAGCAGGGGAGAACATCCGGGTCCCTGGCTGTGATGGTTACTGTTCATTGTCCTGCTGACAGCATCTGGAGTCACCTGGGAGATGAGCACCCAGGTGGGCCTAGGAAGGCTTACCTTGATTACATCGGTTGGTGTGAGAAGACCCATTTTAACTGCAGACTGGACAATTCCTAGGTAGGAATTTTTTGAACTGCATGTGTGGAATGCAGCATCCTGATCTGTGGATGTGATATGAGCTGACTCTTGCTCTCTTGACTTCAGTGGAACCCTTGAACGGTGAGCAGAAATAAGCCCTCTTCCCTTAATTGCTCTTGTCTCACAGTAGCAGCCAAGAAACTAAGAGGCAGGCTTGCAGTTCTCCCCTTATTTCCTTCAACTGCCCATCTGTTCACTTATTCCTTCATTCATGCCCATTTGTCTGTCCATCCATCCCTACTATGCAATCAATACAACTTACCGCGTGCCAATTGCGTCAGGCACTGGACAGGAAGAAAAGGCCTCTGCCTACTCTCTCACCTAATGAGTGTAAGTGGAGAGGATGGCTGAGCTCTGGTGGGCATGTGGGGTAGAGTTCTGACTTGAGGGATATCAGAGATGGCATATTGCAGGCTTAGAAAAGGCCTGGCATAAACTGTATGCCTGAGTGCAGGTTTTCCACGCAAAGTGCTCAAAAGCCGTTCCTGCCACAACGTCACCACGGAAAAATATACTTTTTAGGCTTACCTGACTGGTGCATTGTTTAGATATAATGTCATCAGCCTTTCTAAGGCCCGCCCTGCTGTCTGGTGAAGACCTACATCCTGCCCTGCTTTCAGCCATACCAGAGCACAATGCTCTGGTTTCCCTCAATCACTGAGATACTCGGGCATACCTCAAATCTCTTTTGTGTCTACGTCCCTTTCCACAACCATCAAAATTTGGCCCAAATGGTCACAAATATCTATAAGGCATCCTGGCTATTTCTAAGAATACTTCATACACATGTGTATACATAAGAGCACCATAGACCTTAAAGTGGCCTCTAAGTTGTGTACAGACTTGAAGGCATGTGCATCGTGTATATGTAAGTCCTATTATGTATGTGAATATGCACCTGAATAATCTCCGGTTTTCTGAGAATTCTAATTATTTGGGATTAGCTGTTGCTACAGCCAGCTTTCCAATCTCAGAAATAGGAGACCGTCCACAGCTTACTTTGCCATCAGAGACAAAGCTGAGACACCCAGCACATGTTGGAAGCACTTGAGTGATATGAGATGTATTCTACCATTCACCTTTGAGAAAGGGTTTTCTTTGCTAGCCAGAGCGTGAGTGATTTCCTCCATCCCTTTCAAACGACAGTGAGGCTCCAGGATCCACACCAAATCAGGAGTGGCTCACCGCTGAGTCACTGGATGTTTGTTGATGGACGATATTATTTGTGCTCTCTGTTATCTCTGCTGGAGCCCTCTCAGTGGCTCCTCCCTATTGATGACTCCTAAATCCTTAGAATTCTTTGTGGCCATGAGAGTAACCTTTGGGTTCAGACAGGAGAAGAAAGATTTCTTTTAGATGTTGTTAGTAAAAAAAAAAAAAAAAGTAATGATGCCATTCATAATAGCAACCACCAATGCATGCATGCATGGGTAGCACGCTCCTCTCTCTGGGTCCAGTATTCTTAGTATTGATACAGTCCTTCCTCTAGTGTTCCTGACAGTCTTTCAGTTACATCTTGCAGGTGTTCTGAGAGGTAGGCTCTAACTTCCATCCCAGTCTTTCAAATAAGGATGTTAAAACACAGAGAGATTCAGTAACCGAAAGTCACAAGGAACCAGGATTTGATGCCCCAGCCTGGCTCTCAATGTCCCAGCTTTTTCCTCACTATGCTTCACTGACATTACCAGCCCTGGCATTACCAAGGACAGGAAGAGGAGCCATGGAGAAGGGGAGGGAGGATCTTCAAGCCCAGCTCTCGATAGAGGTCTCCAGCAGAGGGCACCCATGACTTAAATTATGTGGGTTCCCACTTGAGAAAAAAAACCCGATCCTAAAACTTTGTCCATTAGTCTTGAAATATTTCGAGTGTACTAATTAGAGAAAGATCCAGTACATGGGGGAAAAGGAAGTTGATGTTTCAGAGCATTTCTTGGAGGACTTGCAAAAGGGGCATTTAACCTAATAAGGGGCATAGAACCTAATAAACCAAGCTCACTGCCAGACACTCCCATGGGAAAGCCTGCTCACCATGGACTTGCAGACCCTTGACAGTATGGGGTGAAGCCCTATGTTTTGTAAAGAGTTTAGGGGGATTCAGCCCATCCGCACCTATGTGTTCTGGGGAGTTTTCTGTCTAGGGGTATTTGTCACATCCTTTGCAGGAAATTACCTCAGAGGGACAATCCAGGAAGGCCACACCAGAGGTCAGATGCAGAACTACCCCTTGCATAGAGTCTCTGTGAGGGAGATCTTTGCAGTTCTTTATCTTTTCAGTACACGTGGTTAACAATGAGTGTGATCTATTTTTATTCTATGTTCATTGGTGTGTTGCCTGCATGTATGTCTGTGTAAGAGTGACAGATCTAGAACTAGAGTTACAGTTGTAAGTTACCACATGGGGGCCGGGAATTGAATCAGTCCTCTGGAAGAACAAACAGCCAGTGCTCTTAACCAGTGAGCCATCTCTTCAGCTCCCTCTTTTGGTTTTCCAAGACAGGGTTTTGCTGTGTAGTCCTGGAACTCTGTACTAAGATGACCTGAACTCAGAAATCATCCTGCCTCTGCCTCCCAAGTACTAGGATTAAAGGCTTGTGTCACTCGGAAGCTCTTAGGGCAAATGGGCCAAGTTTTTTTCTGGTTGTAAGAAAGTTTCTCCAACCTTCTACACGTGGCTCTGCTGCTCTGAGGAATGTGATAAATTTGGGGGATCTTCAGCAGTCTCTCTGTTATAGTTTATTTGTATCCTATGAAGCCCATCTATGAAAGACATGAGGTGATGTTGTAAGGTGCTGAAGTCCTGAATGGGTGGGGCCAGTGCTCCGCCTCTTCGTGCTCTTCAGCCAGGCACTCCCCATGACCAGAGGTGGACATCTCACCAGATACCAGATCTGCTAGTGCCTCGGCCTTAAACTTCCAAACTCCTAAACTCTCAACAACATATATTTCTGCTGTTTGTAAAGTGTCTAAGTTTGTGACATTTTATTGCAGCAGACAAAATAGATAAAGACAGTCCCAGAGTGATCCCTTTTCTGTGTGTCCTGTGACAAAGGCAAGTAGACTCAATGTTAACTCAGAGGGAAATGCCCTGGGAGCAGCCTCCAGCCGGGGGCTAGGTTCAGAACCTAGAACTTCCTCTTGTGGGCTCATCAGCCGCCCCTGGGCAGCCTGTGTACCGACTGGCTCTGGACCACAGCTTCCTCACTAGCGAAATGAAAACAGTGAGCTTCACCCTCAGCGTGATCCACAAATAAGGTAAGGATCTGAGGCTTAGTGGGGGACGCACAGCCAACATGCCTCTGTATGCCTCAGCGGCTGTGTTTGTGCAGGTCAGCGCTCCATGGAAAGGAACTTTGACATCTATCTTTGCCGAGGGCTTCACTGATGTCCCAGCAATTTCTTCTACTCTAGGTGACATGACCAAACTTCAGACTTTCCCAGGGAGCTTGACGACCTTCCCTCTATCTTTCCCAAATGCAAACTCCGCCCACTTCTGGGTGATATAGGAATTCTCTTTTCCTGGAGTCAGGTGCCTAGGCACTTTTCCCTCAGAACCGACAAGCTTGGAGGTCAGCTGAAGTTCAGGAGGGACTCCGTTCTATTCACTGTTTATAGATCTGCGGAGTTTCTAAGTCAAAAGCCCATTTGGGGCCTCCAGAGCCAAGGCCAAGAGGGCAAGCATACAATGCAGCCCTTCTTTGGAGGCCTTGTTTACCTTCCGGGAGCAGGCAGGGTGTGGCAAGAACTTCTGGGTGGCGAGAATTGCAGGGTGTGGTGAGAATGCTGGGTGTGGCTGCCCAGGCCAGGCCTTGAAAAAGCTGCCAAGCAACAAGGCAGGAGACCCAGTGGCCCAGGTCTGACTGTGGGGAAGTGGCTGGTGGTGTTTGTTGAGGCCTGGCTCTGTGGTAGAGTAACTACAGCCCTGACTGCCTTGCTTGCCAAACACAGTAAGTAATAGGATAGATAGCACACCAAAAACTTACCCTCAGCATGGTCCTCCATAGCTTTCCGGTCATGTTAAAAAGTAAGCCCCAGGGGGCTTTGTGGGAGTCTTGGCACCCTCCTTCACTATCTTTTTTTTTTTTTTAAAGATTTATTTATTTATTTTATTTATATGAGTACACTGTAGCTGTCTTCAGACACAGCAGAAGAGGGCATCACATCTCATTACAGATGGTTGTGAGCCACCATGCAGTTGCTGGGAATTGAACTTAGGATCTCTGGAAGAGCAGTCAATGCTCTTAACCACTGAGCCATCTCTCCAGCCCCCCACCGCCACCCCCCACCTTCACTATCATTGTGACCTTGGTGAACTGGCTGGAGATGCTAACTTAATCCACATGGACTTGCAGCATTTCTTCCATCCCCGAGTGACCCAGAGGTTGGGGCTGAGCCTGGATCCATCCAGGATCAAGTGACCTTCAACCATCCATGAGAAGGTTATTTTGGAGACTGTAGAAGACCAGATAGGGTTCTAGGAAGAGATGAGTCTGAACTCGGAACCAGGAAGCCACTCTTTACCCTCTAACTCCCTGGATGAGACATTCACCTTGAAGAAGACCCAAGGAAGAGACAGGAATCCATTCCACAGTTTTATTTGTGAGGATTAAAAGGGCCATTGGCTTAGAACATCTATGGTACAGAGAAGCTTCTACACAGACCAAGCCACTCACCCTTCCCAGGTATGGCTCAGACGTGTCCAAACTTCAAGCCCATGAACCACATGTACCCAGGATAGGTATGAATGTGGCCCAACCAAAATCATAAAAGTTACTTCAAACATTATAAGATCATTTACAGTTTAAAACAAAAACAAACAAACAAACAAACAAAGCCAAAAAAACAAAAAAAAACCCCAAAACCCAAATCAACTCTATTTCGTGGTTCTGGAGGCAGCTCAACATCTTTCCTACTTGGAACCCCAGACTTTCTAGGATTAGAGAAACATTGCAAGAATGTGTGAGGTTCCCATCTCAACTTTTCAGGGTTCCATGTTCACCTACACCCACAGCCACCCCACACCCACAGCCGTTGTCACCCAAAGGTTTTAAGCTCCGGGTAAATGTTGATCACACAAATCCGTCTTCCCGGGCCTGACTGTCTGAGCGAGCTGTCTGGGGGTACTCCAAGTTGCTACTTTGGACTCAAGCCAAAAAGACCGACTCCGTCGCCTGAGAAAACAGATGGTCTAAGACTGTAACAGCAACAAGACTGGGAGTGGATCCCAGCTTTGGGGGCTTTAGTTTTGGGATTTCTCTGTCTGGAAAAGATATAAAGTACAGAGAAGCACAGTCCTTGGTGCATCCTGCCAGTGAGGACTTACAGGGAACTCTGGTGTGGGAGGGATGTTCCCGGAACAATAAGAGTGTGGAGAGTGACCCAGAGGCCGGGTGATAGGGTTGAAGGTGGGCCAGCCTGGCTTTAGAGTCTTGATGTAAGTGTGGGAGAAGCAGGTGGACTTGAGGGACCTTCCAGACCTTGGCAAGATTGTGTAATGGGATGAAGGAAACACACTGGATGCCCGGCCGGTTCCCAGAACAGTCTCAGAAGCTCTGTGAGGGCCTCAGACTCTGTTGTGAATAGAGAGAGACTCCCGGGGTGATGGAGTGGGAGTATGAACTAGAGCTTCCTCTACCTACCCCCACCCCCATTCCACCCCGCTTCCAGGTATTGCAGAGAAGAACCAGAGGGCAAAGTCCAAACGGAGCTGAACCCCTAGCATGAAGAGGCGCTTTAGGAATCCACAGCCAGAAAGCATCCACCATTTCAATTTGGTTCAGTTTGATTCAATCAGACAGCTATTCCTAAGTGTGCACTGTGTGCCAAGTGCAGGGCTGGAATATAGCAACGAGGAGAGAGACAGACCCTGCCACATGTTAGATTTCTAACCTACAGGGAGAGACAGACGAAAACACAAGTATGTTTCGTTTAATTTTCAACAGTCCTGTGCGCCACAGGACAGCTGTGACATTGCCTCCAGGGACAGAGCTGCTTTGTGGCTCCCACCCCATCCGTGGACCTGCTGGCCCCAGAAGCAAAGTGGTAGCCAGTTAGCAGCTCGCCCCTCAGCCCCTCCTATACTTACTGCTTCCTCTAGCTCAGCGGTCATTTTGAAAGCTGCTTCTTTCTTTCTTCCTTTCTTTTTCTTTTTTTTTTTTTCCTCAATTGAACCTGGTTTTTCCAGTTTCTCTTGGCAGAAACTCTGGTCTGCTGAAGCCTCCTGCATCCTACACAGAAACAGAAATCTCCTCTTTTACTTTCATGTATTTCTTTCTTGTTTGGTTAGTGTGTGTACGCGTGTGTGGGTGTACTGTTGTATGTGTGTGTGTTGTTGCTGCTGCTGCTGTTGTTTTAAGACACAAATTGCACACGAATGTAAATATCTTCACACAAAATTTTAAAAGTATTTGGGACCATAAGAGTCAGTCCTCTTTGCCCTTGCTTCCTTCAGTTCTCACCTGAGTGACTCTCTCTCAGGCTGTGACATCCGTGGCCACCCTGTTCCGCTCTTTATTTGGTAGCTAAGGAGAAAGGCAGCGGCTTAGTCTGCCATGCCTTTGCAAGCTCAGCTTAAACTTTCACTTTCTTGCTATCTGCAAGAAACCCTAACCCTCCTTTGTGCGTGCGCCCCTCCCCCACTCGGCCCGTGGTTAGCGCAGGACTTCTTCAGCGTTCCCCACTGCCAAGCCCTTTTAGGGGGAGAAAATTTTATGCAACCCCGGATATACAAATATATAAAATAGGTATACAATTTAAACATTGACAGAAAATAAATCATAAAGAAATGCATTTTAAAGCAATTATTTGGTCTGTGTAATTTTACCACTTGTTAAAGACAAATGTAATCCTTCACATCAGCAAGATGCATGTGCTTATTTATTTTTACATAAATAATTAAATCTTAGCTGAATATTTGATACTGCAGAGCGTAAACTATCTGACATTTTTTGAATCGGTTGATATTTTGATATATAGTCATTAGTAGTAAAAATTCCCCTTTACATGCATATATAGTATAAAAATGGAATAAGCATGTTTAGGATCATTTTAGAAACTAACTCCAAGTCAAAATTCACTTAGTGATTTTTAAATAGAATCCAAGCCAGTGACTCAAATGGCAGTTTTAAAGATCAAACCCGCAGGGCAGTGGTGGTGCATGCCTTTAATCCCAGCACTTGGGAGGCAGAGGCAGGCAGATTTCTGGGTTCGAGACCAGCCTGGTCTACAGAATGAGTTCCAGGACAGACGGGGCTACACAGAGAAACCCTCCAGACTCACATGGTAGAAGGAGAAAACTGGTGCCTACAAGTTGTTCTCTGACCCTGAATGTGCTAGTGGCACAACGTGCTCACCTACCACCCATATGTACACATGCACACATCCCATTCCTCCCCCATACCAATGTTAGTTAGTTAGTTGGTTAGTTAATTAGTTAGTCAGTCTATTGTAGGCAGGGACTATATAGCCCCTTGATGACCTGAAACTCACTATGTAGGTATCTTAGTGTCTCTATTGCTGTAAAGAGATGCCATGACCATGGTAACTGTTACAAATGAAAACATGTAATTGGGTTGGCCTACAGTTCAGAGATTTAGTCTATTATTGTCATGGTGAAGAGCATGCAGCACAAAGGCAGACATGGTGCTAAAGGGGAATAGTTGAGAGTTCAACATTTGGATCAGCAGACAGAAGGGAGAGAGAGAGAGAGAGAGAGAGAGAGAGAGGGAGAGGGGGATGGAGAGGGAAAGGGAGAGGGAGAGGGGGATGGAGAGGGAAAGGGAGAGGGAAAGGGAGAGGGAGAGGGAGAGGGAGAGAGAGGGGGGGAGAGGGGGATGGAGAGGGAGAGGGAGGGGGAGAGGGAGAGGGAGACTGGGCCTGGCTTGAGCGTTTGAAACCTTAAAGCCAACCACCAGTGAGATATTTCCTCCGACAAGGCCACATCTCCTAATATTGCTATCTCCTAGGAGCTCATGGTGGACTATGTTCATGCACACCACCACCACAGAAGACCAGGTTGGCTTTAAACTCACAGGGATCCTCCTGCTTCTGCCTCTCAAGTCTTGGAATCAAAGGCGGACGCCACCATGCCAAACCCAAAAATATATATATTTTAAAATTAAAGTCAAACATTCTCATATAATCCAAAAATATACTAACTTGATGCTTACTGAGGAACAATAGTAAAAATATACTTTAAAATTATTTCTGTAATTAAACTTTTATGTTTCCATAAGCACAGACATCTTCGTATACACAGTTAAAATAGTGCAGTTCCTAATATACATAGCATACAGTAGTCTCCACTCGGAGCCAAGCTGTTCTGCTGACTGTTCACTGCCAGGCCTGGCTATACTGTAGCTACGACCATGTATAGCTACACTGTAGCGACGGCCATGTGTGGCTACACTGTAGCAACGATGCACAGCACATGCAGTGTATGTTCAGTCAGGGCTTCAGTGAAGTCACAGATAGCAACAAAGACAAGGGGAGCCAGAAGCAGGTCAGGTTCTCTATGTGTTTGATTTTCTGTAAATTTTTGGTCTTTGAGCATTCAAAAACCTTTTATTTACGTCCCCACATTCAGTCATACCCCCCTACACACACACACACATGGGATCACATTACAGTTTAAGAAGCTATGTATTAGAAGGTTGCTGGACTTTCCACTAAACACATTCACTACTTTATCCTTTTCCAGTAAAAGTGGGGATGTTTTGGCAATGTTAAGTATAGGGAAAAGATAGGAGAATGTGGCAACTCAAATGTGCAACTTTTGTGTAAGGACTATCCTGTTGTGGATTTGGTCTAGTGCTGCATGTATTATGTTAATTTTGCTCCCCCAAATTGTACATCTCTACTTAAGACACAGAAGGATCCCACCCCTAGTTGGTTTTGATTGGTAAATAAAGTTGCCCACAGCCAATTGGCTGGGCAGGGAGACAGAGGCGGGACTTTAGGCTTCCTGGGCATGGGACTGAGGAACCACTAAGAGGGAGAGTCGCCATGCTGGAATAGGAGTAGAGGCCAGGTCTTAGAAGTGCCGGATAGACTACACAGCTGTCATGTAGGTGATGGGAAATTCAGCCCCAGAGGGTTGCAGGTCTGGATCCAGGGCAGCCAAGATGGAATATGGGTTTTAGTAAGTAATATCTCAGGAATATCGGAGGGGAGTGTGTTAGCTAAGTGGAGGTTTGGAAGTGGCCCAGCTATTGACCTGTTTAAGGCATATTAAAATATAAGACAGCAGGTGTGTGTGTGTTTTTCCTTTGAGAGCCCACAACGTTGGGGCGGGTAGTGAGGAACGCTGCGGGCGGGAAGATTGGAGTAGCATTACTTGAATACTGCTACACTACCCGAATGAAAGCTAAATTGGAAAAAGCAAAGCCAGGCAAGCCACCCTTGCTACTTGTTTGGGTAACAGCATCACGTATATCTGTGCTGTGATCACCAATAGCCATAGAAACTTATCAGAGGTGACGCCAGAAGACACCGTGTGACACCGTGTGGCTTGTTGGTCCCATCCATTAATCTTCTTTTTAGCTGCCTTCCTACAATTACTACCCTAGTTTTGTCTTTTCTCTTCGCTGGAATTTATTGCTTTTTTTCTCCCACCTTGTAGTGCCAAGGCTGGAATCTCTGTCTTTGAATATGTTGCTCAGCATCTTAAGAACTGAGCTATGTCCCAGCTCTATTTTCTCTTAAAAGATAGAACCAGCAAGGTGGCTCGTTTGGTAAAGTGCTGGCCAGCAAGGTTGATGATTCCAGATCTATCACAGGAATATCTTACTCCTTGTTACCAACTTCTGTCTTAGTCAGTATTCTATTGCTGTGGTAAAACACCACGACCAAGGCAACTTATAAAGGAAACTGTTCACTTTGGGGCTTCCGGTTTCAGAGTACAAGAGTCCATGATGATCACAGCAAGGAGCATGTCAGCAGGCTGGCAGGCATGGTGCTAGAGCAATAGCTGAGAGCTCACATCTTAATCCACAAGAACAAGGCAGAGAGAGAGACACACAGAGAGAGAGATAGAGAGAGACAGAGGGAAGGAGGGAGGGAGAGGGAGAACTTGGAATAGCATGGGAGTTTGACACCTCAAAGCCAGTCAGTCCCCCAGTGACCCAACTCCAAGAACGTATCTCACAAATAGTTCCACCAACTGAGGCTCAAACATCAAACAACTAAGTCTATGGGGGGGCCACTCTCATTCTAACAACCGTAATTGCCAACCAAGACCTAAAGGGGCAGAAGAAAAGAGACTTTTGACTGCTGTATAAAGATGTATTAGGGAGAAGTTAGAAAGGTCAGGTTGGGTGATGGATGTATTCAATCCAATCACTCCAGAGGTAGAGTCAGGGGGATCTCTTTGAGTTCAAGGCCAACTTGGTCTACATAGCAAGTTCCAGGCCAGTCAAAATTACATAGTAAACCTTGTCTATTTAAAAGAAAAAGGGAGGGGGGGAGGAAAGAAGGAAGGGTGAAGCAAAACAACTAAATCAACATATCACCATACCTACCACACCCTTAGCAATGTCTTCAAAGGCTTGTCTTGTATCTATACCCTAGGAGGGATGGATCAGCTTGAACTATGAAGTCTGGGTCTCCTACTTTTCCTCACTGGACTAGATTGGATTTCATCAGGAGAACCTGATGGCCCCTAGTCAGTTGGTTTGGCTCAGTTTGCATCAATCCATCGAAAATGTACACATTAATTTTTTTTAAAATATTGTTTAAATCTCTCCCTCTTTTTAAAAATGAGTTATTTATTTATTTTATGTATGTGAGTACACTGTAGCTGTACAGATGGTTGTGAGCCTTCATGTGATTGTTGGGAATTGAATTTTAGGACTTCTGCTCACTCCGGTCAACCCCGCTCGCTCAGTCCCTGCTTGCTCTGGCCCAGAGATTTATTTATTATATGTAAGTACACTGTAGCTGTCTTCAGACACACTAGAAGAGGGTGTCAGATCTCATTATGGGTGGTTGTGAGCCACCATGTGGTTGCTGGGATTTGAACTCAGGACCTTTGGAGGAGCAGTCAGTGCTCTTATCTGCTGAGCCATCTCGCCAGCCCCACATTAAATTTTTATAAACACTGTCAAGACTCTCTGAAAGGCCTATTGGTCTTTCTATTACAAGTGTTTGGAGAATGAAAAAAAAAGGGGAGGGGGTTATGGTTAAGACCACTGGCTGCCCTTCCAGAGATCTGGAGTTTAATTCCCAGTACCTACACTGTGGCTCTTAACCATCTATAATGGTATCTGATTGCCTCTTCTGGTGTGCATGATATAGAACACTCATATACATAAAATACATGAATAAATCTGAAAAAAAAAGGCCCAAAGACAAAACCAAAAGTGTTTGACAATGTCTTTTCTTATAGCCACCCTCTTTGGTTGATTTCTTAAAAAGATTTTTGCACAGACATTCTTTTAGTTATGTATATATGTATACCCCTGTAGGGGTATGTGCATGTGAATGCAGGTGCCTGCAGAGGCCAGGAGCATCAGATCACTGGGAGTTGCAGATAGTTGTGAGCTGTCCAACATGGGTGCTAGGAATCAAACTCAGGTGGAATGGAAGAGCAGAAAGCAGTCTTGACAGCTAAATATTTTCTCCAGCCACCTGCCAAGGATCAGCCTTGGCTGGAGGGGGGTTCTGAGAGAAGGGGTGTCTGGGAGCAGTGGAAAGACTGACTCGAAGTCAAATTGTGGGGCACAGCTGATGACCTGTGTTCTGTTCAGGTCTGCTCCCTAGGACAGCTTTCTCTGTAGATAGCTCATGGCTCTGCTGTCTGCTAGAGACAGCTCTCTGTTTGAGACAGCTCTCTCTTACTAGAAATAATTCTAAATGCTCTTTGGATAGCTCATGAGTTTTCTGATCAAAATCAGAAAAACTGCTAGGAAAAAAAAAAAAACTTGTATTTTCCCACCAAGTCAAAAATTCTGTTAAAAAAAAAAAAGTCTAAAAGTAATTCTTGGGTTTTCCTATCAAAATCAGAGAGCAAGAAAAAAAAAATTCTAAAAGAGCTGTGTTAGCTCTCAAAGCAGTGTTCCCGCTGGATAGCTGCTAGAAAACCTTCTAAAAGATCTGCATTAGCTCTTTAAGTAATTCTTGGGATTTTTGAACAAGGTCAGAAACCCTGTTAGAAAAAGCTATGAAAAATTCCAAAAGATTTGTGTTCACTCTCCATGGATTTTCTGACCAAAATCAGAAATCCTGTTGAATTTTTTTTTTCTAAAAGGGCTGAGTTCATTCTCCAGAGATCTCCAGTCAGCACAACTCTTGCTAGAAAAACAAACAAACAAGCAAATAAAAAACTCTAAAAGAATTTATAGTACTATCCTTCTCTGCTAGCTAATCTCATGCAAACCAAAAAGGCCCAGTCTTGTATTACATATCAATTCAGTCATTTACTCCAGGTTTCTTCTTGACCATCCCACAAATCAGCATTCCATGACCCCAGTCCCTTGATTATTAGAAAAAGACAGCAAGCATTTCTTTTTTTAACATTGCAAAAGAATTCAGAGATCTGTCTGCTTTTGTTAAGCACAGACAGTAAGCTAGCTAGGTGGGATCCTGCCCTGAAATTATTCCTACTATGCCTGGGCCTGGACCTAAACTCCCTCTCTCCTAGGCTGACCTTGATCCCAGGGATCTGCTTGTCTTTGTAAGTACAAACAAAAACTTAGCCGGATGGAATCTTGCCCTTTGATCAGTGCTCCCTAAATCTTTCTATCTCCTTCTTTAGGATTTTTCTGACAAGCTGGCTCATAGTGCAGCTGGTTCCTTTAGATTTGTGAAGCTTTCTATGCAATTCATACTGCATCCTTATATTTTGCATAGTTGAGAAATTATATATTTTTGAACTCATGTTTTCAGAGTTCTTTCCCACAGCCTTAAGGGCTGTCCTGGAGGTCTTAGCATTTACCATTGTTGCTAAGGACATTAAACACACCCTTGCTTCTCAGACTCATGCTGACTGTGATTATTACGGAGTCATTGACCTTGGCGGAGAGGACATCCCCCCAAAGGAGGAACATGTATATATGTGTATATATATATATATATATATATATATATGCAAGCTTTATACCCACAGCAACCACCATGGAGGCCCACACCTGCTAGCTCTATTCCAGGGGCAGGGAGGAAGCATGTCATGCCATCCCTGCCATGACCAATTCAGACTCAGCAGCCACCCCCACCACACCTTTTTCATTTTTACCATTTGCATGTCTTTGTCCATTCTGAAGCTGTAAGAGGTAAAATAGTGAAATTAATTATAATATATCAAGCAATGCACTGTGTAGCATTTTACAAATGCCACTTCACTTAATCCCGATAATCCTTTCAGCTAACTATGAGCCAGTCCAGGCAGAAAGGTTGAATCAACCCTTCTGGTCATATACAACTCATAAGGACAAGATGACTGTGTGAACTAAGGTCACTCGTTTTGTGCTTAAGAGCTGAGGCAGCAGATACAGACTTTATGAAAAGGGTTGTCTTTGAATTTTGTGTGTGATTTTTTTTTTTCGAGACAGGGTTTCTCTGTGTAGCCCTGGCTGTCCTGGAAGTCACTCTGTAGACCAGGCTGGCCTCAAACTCAGAAATCCACTTGCCTTTGCCTCCCAAGTGCTGGGATTAAAGGCGTGCGCCACCACTGCCCGGCTTGTGTGTGATTCTTAAAAAATTGCTTTTATATGTATATGTGTGCATTTGCAAGTATGAACCAAGCAAGTGAATTCAAAGACAGTCAGGTCTCTATGGTCTATGTGGTTAGACCCTATCTAAAGTAATAAATAAAATTTAAAAAATAAAATAAAGTATATGAGGGTCTAATAAGGTATATGAGGGTCAGCAGGTAAAAGTTCCCATCACACAAGGTTGTGACCTGTGTTTGATCCCAGGAATGCTTGGTAGAAGGAGAGAACCGACTGATGCAGCCTTGGGGAAGGTTGTCCTCTGACCTCAACCAGCATACATTCTGGAACACAGGGAGAAAAACAATTGTCTTCCAATTTTCTCATAGCTAGTCTGGGGTTCTGGTAGGCAGGTACCTGAGTTAATATTTGCCCTTGTGATTCACAAGAAGGTGTGTGTGTGTGTGTGTGTGTGTGTGTGTGTGTGTGTGTGTGTGTGTGCCAAACACTGCATCTTATTTAATGCTGGTCAGAAATGAGCTAGCAGAGGGAGACGCAGTCTGTGTGTTTTGGCTGGGAAAGGAGTCAGCAGTTTGGGGAAAGTGGCCTCGGCTGCTGTCATTTCTCAGAATGCCAAAAGAGCTTAACATATGACAGCCCCCGGGTCACCAGGGCAGCACTGGAGACAATGAATTCAGGGACCTGAGATGTCCCCTCCGTTTCCTCCCTTCCTCTTCTGTGACCATGCCCCCATCTGCTCACCACCTCTTCCCTTTCCACTGTGGGAGCAGAGCCATGGCTGGGAGGCCTTGGCAGCAGCTGGATTTGTGGGCCACAGATCCATTTTGGTTATGAGCCAGGTGTGCAGCCACACGGGGTCAGAGGTGGATTTCCTGTGAAGATGCTGAGCTTGCAACTTCATGGGTCTTTCCGAACCCTGGGAGGGGCTTCGTGTTGTGAATGAACATTTGATGCTATTTTAACTTCCCGATTTTTCCTCTCTGACTTCCCTTCATGTTAATGGGTCTTGAGCATCTGTAGGCACTTTTACAGGGTTCACCTATAGGAATATTAACTAGGATATGATTTAGCTTGGGCTAAGTAGGCTTTAGTCACGTTTTGTGTCATTTCCAGGGTGTGTTTTGTCAGTTCATCCCAGAGTGGGAACATAGCCAAGAATCCTTTTATTTCCCACCAAAACTTCCTCTGCTGCTTGCACCTGACTAGAGAGAAAGCCGAAGGACTCAGAGTTGTGTCACAATAAGAGTCAGTCCTGAGAAGATGGGATTTCAGAGTAAAAGTCCTCAGAAATTCTAATAACCATGTCGGGTAACTAGGGACCATATATGAGGAACTACTATTGTGGGGATGTGCTTGATTGGGAATTCCTTGTGTTGTTTGTTTAAATTTGTTCCTAATTCATCATCCACAAAGGGAAGTGGTCAATTACAAGTGTACTCTTGTTTAACTTATGTTTTTTTAGTTTTATCATTTTTTCCCTCTCTTTTTGCTAGTGTTTTTTTTTTTTTTTTTAGGATGGGCACTCAAATAAATGTTTTATTAAAAAGAAATGTAGGGCTGGAGAGATGGCTTGGGATTAAAAACAAGTATTGGTTTTGCAGAGGGGTTGAATTCCCAGCACCCACATCAAGCAGCTCACAACCACCTATGACTCCAATTTCAGGGGATACAATACCCTCTGGCCTACATGGACACCTACCTGCAGATTTAATTCAAGCAGACACACATGCACTTAATATATATATATATATATATATATAGTATATATATGTATATATATGAATATTTTAATTAAGTAAGTAATTCATTTACAAAGAAACAAATCAACAAATGTCTTGTGACACCTGGCCCAGATGCACCAAAAGAGAGAGAGAGAGAGAGAGAGAGAGAGAGAGAGAGAGAGAGAGAGAGAGAGAGAGAGAGAAAGAAACATGGAAGTATACATGGGTCAAGGCTAGCCCATTCATAGCACTGGCAGTCATCAGAAACATGAAAACATAAACAGGGCAGTTGTCATCAGCTCTGGGCCAAATAGAAGTCCTTTCCTGTTGAGAATTCACCCAGTGAAATAATGCAACAAGAGCAATTATGCATATGCAGCTATGCATTTTCTTTTACACTTGTTTGTTTGTTCAGCATGTGAGTGTATATGCCATAGTGCTCATGTGAAAGTCAAAGGATAGATTACTGAAGTTAGTTCTCTCCTTCAACCATATGGGTCCCTGGGATTGATCTCAGGTTGTCACACCCGCCTTTACTAGGATGACCCATCTTTCCAGCCCTATATATTTCCTTTTGACAGAATCACAAGATGTAGATTTTTATCCTAATTTCTACAGAAACAGAATATAAGCTTATAGTAGTTCTACAAAGCATCTACTTATATATGATGTCAAACACTGAATTATCTAATGACTAATAATAAAAAAGAAATTTTAAGACTAGTAAGGTGGCTCAGGAGGTAAAGGAATTTGCTGCCAAGACAGATGACCTGTGTTCAAGCTCCAGGACTCCCATGGTAGATAGAGAACCAACTCCTTAATGTCCTCTGACCACTCCATACAGAGGTAGTGCCAGGTACAGCAGTCCCTACACACAATATAGATAGATAGATAGATAGATAGATAGATAGATAGATAGATAGATAGATAGATAATAGATAAATGATAAATAGAAGGTAAATAGGTACATAGATAATAGAAAGATAGACAGATAGGTAAGTGAATATTTTAAAGAAATGAAAATTTCCCAAATTAGGGGAAAGGCAACTTGTTATTCTATTCTCAGAGAAATATTATAATTATCCAGGAGTAATGACTCATACCACAAATCCCAGCACTGTAGGAGGCTGAGGCAGAAGAATGGCATCAGGCTGCTGGCTTGGACTACCTAGCAAGACCCTGTGTTACCTCTCCTGCTGCTCAAAACAGCAATGTGACACAAACCATGTTTTTGAGATACAAATACTATGCAAGCAAAAAAAAAATGTGGTCAACCTGAGCCTTTGTTCCCCAAATTTGACAGGCAGAGGCAGGTAGGTTTCTGTGAGTTGAAAGACAACCTCGTGTATACAGTGAGTTCCAGGATAGCCAGGGGTATATAGAGAAACCTTGATTCAGCTCGCTCG
>NW_022196905.1:57946895-57960901 GCF_008632895.1 Mastomys coucha | reverse complement strand
CAACCAGCAAGGTATATATAATCTGGTAGTTCCTTAAGAGACACCAGGAGACCTCTCTAGATTTTCTATATTTATCATACCTACTCCCTTGAAATATGCAGGTTATTTGGGGTTTCTTATCACAATTGAAGTAAATATTGATGGTTGTAAATGTCTTTTCATTGACTTTGATGTAGTATTTGTTAATCCTCCTGTACCCCATACATAGTCTGATACCTCAGGGTGGGCAGCAAAAAAAGCAGCATACAGCCTGGACCTGCTCCTGACTTAACTATACTGTATTTCTGAGACTCCCAGTGAGGGTGCCAGCCCAGCTCTCCTTCCCTCCACTCCCCTCAGTAAAGTTGTCTTTCTTCTGGAGTCCTACTGAAAATGAGCAAGAAAATCTCCAAGTTAATCCCAGTTGAGCTGTCCCCCCATGCACTGAATTCTTGTAAAATCAGTGATGATTTTGCAGTGCCTGGCAAAGAAAGACTGGGAAGCATATTCAACTTGGTCTCATTAAAGTTCACATGCAGCCACCCAGTCACTCCACTCCTTACAAGGGAAGAGGCATCAAAAGGAAACCAGCCAGAACACTCCTTTCTCATTCCAAATATCCAGCTCAGCCCTTTGCTCAACCATTTGATGTTTATAAAAAGTGAGTCCGATGAGTAAGGTTGAAAGCTTTAGCTTATTGAAAAAGAGATGGGCAAACTTAGGCTGGCTTGAGGATATCACAGAATTTCAGGTTAGTAGAGTAAGGTGGCTGATAAGATCAGGTAGCTGGCATGAGACAGAACCAGATAATGCTTTTCTAATGTTTTCTGGACTATTTTTTTTTCTACATAGGACTAAGGTAGACTAATGAAGATAGACTAATGAAGATAGACTAATGAAGATAGACTAATGAAGATAGACTAATGAAGATAGACTAATGAAGATAGACTAATGAAGCCCATGTTGAGTTATAGAGCTCTCATTTTTTGTTTCCTTCTTTGTTAATCCTGTTCTCCTATTTGCACTGATGCCCACTTTGAAGCTGAAAGTTTAAACTGTGATTTTAATTACACATGCATCTAAAAAATAAAATACATAGCTTTAGTGTCCTTTTCTTCCTCTTTCTTCTGGATTCACTATGTACCCTGGCTGGCTTGGGACTCAGTAGATAGACCAGGCTGGCTTAGAATTCATAGAAGTCCGCCTGCCTCCGCTTCCCAAGGGATGAACTCATGTACACCAAACCCTTCTGGGTGTTCTTTACATTTTTTCAATTTATTAAAAAATTATTTTATATGCTTGAGGGTATCTTAGTTACTTTTCTATTACTGTGCTAAGACACCATTATCAAGGCAACTTATAGGAGAAAGAGTTATTGGGCTAAGAGTTTAGGAGGGTGATTCTATGGCCATCATGGCTGAAGCATGAGAGCAGGTAGGCAGAAACAGCACTGTAGCATTGTAGGTGCATTAAGACAACAACCACAGGGCAGAGAGAGAGAGACAGAGACAGAGAGAGAGAGAGAGACAGAGAGAGAGAGGAAGAGAGAGAGAGGAAGAGAGAGAGACAGAGACAGAGAGAGACAGAGACAGAGAGAGAGAGAGAGAGACAGAGAGAGAGAGGAAGAGAGAGAGACAGAGACAGAGAGGAAGAGACAGAGACAGAGAGAGACAGAGAGAGATAGACAGAGAGAGACAGAGAGAGAATTAGGAATGGTATAGGCTTCTGAAACTTCAAGTCATACCCCCATGACTCATCCCTTCCAACAAGACCATACCTCCTAATCCTTCCCAAACAGTGCCATCAACTGAGGGCCAAGCATTCAAACGCAAGAGCCTATGGGGGCTGTTCTCATTCAAACCACCAGGCCCTGTGTGGGTAAAGGTACTTGCCAACACCAAGCTGACAACTTGAGTTCCATTCCCAGAGCCAACATGGTAGAAGGAGAGACTTGACTTCTGGAAGTCATCATCTCACTTTGTGGCACATGGGGGATTCCCAAACAAATCCATTAAAAGAGTTTGGATGTGGGTGATATATTTCAGCCTTGGGAAGAAATATATCGTACCCAGAAATCAATAAAAGACTCCTGCATTGTCACAGCTAAGTCTCAGTGTTTGCCTTTTGTGACAGTCATCTGGCTTCACATGTGATATGGTAACAAAACCAGTCTTTTCTCCAAGCAGTGACCTGGTTTACATATCATTTCTCACTAAAGGGGCTTTTTCCCCATTAGAGTCAGGGTGTGTTCCTGTCTAGTCTGTTCAGGTCTAAGGATCCATTTGCTCCCCTTACCCCACTATATTGAACAAAAATCCAGCTACATGGAAGCTGAGTGAAACATCACTAATTTTTATGAAAAATAAATGAAACAAAAACAAAAAACAAAACAACAAAACAAATTAAAGGCAAATCAAATAATAAACCTAGCAGCAAAACCAACTCAGGACATTTAGCACCTTTGTGACATTTCTGAGTCAGAGCAAAGCACTTTCTCTCAATGACAGCTGCTTGAGAGCTGAGAGGAAAGGGGATTTGGGGGTAAAGAAGAAACCTTCTTCTCCTTCTTCTTCTTCTTCTTCTTCTTCTTCTTCTTCTTCTTCTTCTTCTTCTTCTTCTTCTTCTTCTTCTTCTTCTTCTTTTTCTTCTTTTCTACTTCTTCTTCTTCCTCTTCCTTCTCCCCCTTCTCCTCCTCTCCCCACTCCTCCTCCTCCTCCTCCTCATCCTCTTCCTCCTCCTCCTTTTGCAAAGAGACTGTGGGCTGCCTGACATGCAAGCCTGTTGACCTGAGTCTTATCCCCAGAACCCATTTAAAGGTAGAAGAAAAGAACCACTTCCATAGAACTGTCCTGTGACATGCACAGAGTACACTCCTCACCAGGTCATCACACACACTATCATAATAAATAAAACAAAATAAATCAAAATAAAATGAAATTTAAAATTACTTGTCAGCTTGAAAAGAAATTGAGAAGGTAGACTTTGGGCAAGACCAACCAGGAGGAAGCCACAGAACAGAAAACAATATGATAAAAAGGAGGACATTTTTTGCGTTTTGTGAACTGTCTTTTATTGTGTAACTTTACTAAATTTGTTTATCAACTTTAACATCTGTTTTGATGGCATAGTTAGTATTCACACATTACCTTTTTAAGTATAAAATTATGTTATTTATAAACATGGATAATTTTAGTCCTTCCTTTCTGTCTTAGGTAGGGTTTCTATTGCTGTGAAAAGACACCATAACCATGGCAACTCTTCTACCAGAAAGTGTTTAATTGGGACTGGCTTAGCAATCAGAGACTTATCATCATGGTGGGAAGCATGGTGTCATGCATGGTTCAGGAAAGGTAACTGAGAAGTCTACATCTAGATCTGTAGGCAGCAGGAAGAGACTGCCACACTGGGTGCCCCTTGAGCATCTGAAACCTCAAAGCTTGCCCCCGTGACACACTTGTTCCAACTAGGCCACACTCACTCTAGCAAGGCCACACCTACTCCAACAGGCCACACCTTCTAGTAGTGCTACTCCCTACAAGCTTAAGAAGGCCATTTTTTCTCAAACCACCACTTTTCAAGTTTAATATTTTTCATTTGTTTTTCATGACCCTCTAGAGCTTCTAGTATTCATAAATAAGAATACTGAGTATATACACTCTAGTTTTGTTTCCAATCTTAGAGAAATTGCAGTAGATTTTTTCCATTCTTTTGTTGTTAGCTAAATTTGTAATAGTATTCTTTATGTTGTCATAAAATCATTCTACATATAATATTTTTCAGGACTTTTTATCACACAGATATGTCAAATTTTATCAAATAGGTTTTTTGCTTTATTGAGGTGATCACATGTTTTTTGTTTATTATTCTATTGATATACTGTATAACATTTTTTAATGTGCATATCATGCTTGATTAGATTTTTGCCAACTTGACACAGACCAGGCTTATCTGGAAAACAAAATCTTCAACGGAGATAATACTTCCATGAGATTGGCCTGTAGGCAAGTCTGTGAAGCACGATGTTGGATTCTTACCCCTCCCAAACAGTGAGCCTAAATAAATCCTTTTTAATATTGAGTTACCTTAGTCATGGTGCTTTTTCTCAGCAATAGAAAACTAAGACAGAAGTTGTTACTGTGAGTAGGAATGCTTCTTTGAAGAACCTGATTATGTGGTTTATGGAGGAATGTGAAAGACTTTGTGCCTTTAGACTAGGAAGTAATTGAAGGCTATAAGAGGAACTTAAAGGTACATCCTTGTGGAAGCTCAGACAGTAGTGCTGAGAGCTGTATGGACTGTGAAGGTCCAGCTCAAGAGGTTTCAGAGGGGAACAATATTAACAGCTGGGCTAGGGACCATTCTGTGAACGTGGTTGCTTTCTGCCCTTGTCCTAAGAACTTGCTTGAGGCTACATGTAAAAAGTAAGTGACTGATTTCTTTGGAAGAGGAGATTTCAAGACAGCCTAAAATTGACTTTGTTGCATGGTTATTAGCAATCACTCTGGTGTAGATCTACAATGAAATTTTAAAAAGTGGCACAGAAAGAAGTACAAAATTTACAATCATTTGAAGAGAAAAAAAACACCAGGAAATTCAATGCCATAGCCAAAGCTTGTGCTGAAAGAGATAAAGGAAGGGCCTGATCTGCAGTGGAATAAACTGTGCCCTCAGAGCAAGATCCTACTAAGATGAATTTCCAACTCATGAAAGAAAAAGACACAAGGACCTTTTCACTCCTATAAAGGAGCAACACAAGCTTCTGAAGGTATAAGTCCAGTAGACTATGGTCTATCCCAAGCAGTAGAACTTGGCCATGTCCTCTACATGGTGCTAATTTTAGAGTCATAAAGGTTGCAGGAGTTAAGAGGTTGTGAAATCTTCCACCAAGGTTTTAGAGATCCACTAAAGCCAAGCAGCATGTGACAGGGGAGTCTGTACATGAAGACCCTAAGAAAAGAAGAGACCATTGCATGAAACTATGGAAGTGAAACCTGGGCTGTGTTAGAGACTCCAAGGTACCAGAGATGCCAGGCTGTAAGACATCTTGCCAAGGGGAGTGACATACAGGGAGTGGGACTGTCCCCAAAATAGAAATATGCAACGGGGAGCAAAACTGGAAGAGTGGATCCATTTAAGCCATTCATCACCAGACATAAAGCTACAGGATTTAGTGTTTGCTCTACTAGGTTTCAGTCTTGCTTTGGTCCAGTATTTCCTCACTAAATTCTCACCTCTCTTCTTTGGAATATATATTCTGTGACATTATATTTTGAAAGTATGTAATTTCTTTTTTGGTATTATAGGGAGTTAGACATTAAGAGATTGCCTTGAGTCTCAGAAGAAACTGGCTTGAGCTTTTTTTTTTTTTTAACTTTTTATTAATTCTTTGTGAATTTCACATCATTCACCCAATCCCACTCATCTTCCTGTTCCCATTGCCCTCCACCATTGCAACCTCCCAACACCAAAATAAAATAAAATAAGGTAGAATTAAAAAGAACCACACAAATAGAAGCATCTTGTCGTGGAAGTTGTACTGTCTCAGTGTAACACAGTACACCCTTTTGTCCACACATCTTTACTTACAAGTGTTCCTTGCAATGAGTCGTTGGTCTGTTTCAAGGCCTCTAGCTTCTGTTACACTATCAACACTGGATCCTCACTGGGATTTTTCTTGGATATCCTGTTGTTACCCTATGTCATGGAGACCCTGCCCCTTTGGATCTGCAGGGCAGGCCCCTTCCCTCACTCCAGCAGTTCATAGATGCAACAGATATTAGTTTGAACCAAATCAAGGCTCTGGATCTGGGACTGGGAGGTAGCTCAGGTCTCCTGGGTCTGGACCACCAGGATGAGCTCTCCTGCACTGCCCTGGTTAGCAAGGGGCAGGGTTAGCTCTCCTGGGCCTGCTCACTTACTTCTTCACCATGAGGACTAGCTCTACTGTGTTGCTCAGAAGAGGTGCTGGGCACACTCTGCCAAGTGCAGTGGCTTGTGAGGAGCAGAGTTAGCTGAGCACAGTACCTCAGGTGGCAGGAGAGATCAGGGACATCTGCATGGCCTTTGATGGTAAGATGGGCCTGAGACATAGCATAGACCTTGCCTGCCATAGGACCACAGACAACAGCATGGACGTGGAAGTCTCCACAGCCTCAGGTGGCAGCCCAGGCCATGGCCATCGGATAGGCCTTTGGTGGTTACTCGGGTCACAGACTTTGGCACAGACCCCAGCTGCAGCAGGACCTGTAACTTTAATTTTTTTCAAAATCTATGTTTTTAAAGATTTATTTATTATTATAGATAAGTACACTGTAGCTTCAGATCTCAGTACAGATGGTTGTGAGTCACCACGTGGTTGCTGGGATTTGAACTCAGTACCTTTGGAAGAGCAGTCACGGCTCTTACCGGCTAAGCCATCTCACCAGCCCTTCAAAATCTATTTTTAATGATGGCTCTTAAGCACTTTAACCTCTGTTCTAGCCTATCACCCACCAGAGACAGTGGGAAAGAAAGGGTACAGGGAAGTGGACCTGTTTAGAAATGGTTGTTTGGAGCAACTCTCATCTGTGATGTCTGGAAATCAGCGGTTCAGTTCACAGGACATCAGGGGCAGCTCGATCCATGCAAAAATACTTCATGAATACATGCCGGCAGTCCAGGTAGGTAGACTCAGGGTGGCAAACATGAATCAGCAGTGGTGGCATGGCCTAGCAGAGACAGCCAGGCCTCAGCTGAATCAGCACAAGTCAGCAGAAGGGAAGAATTCAGACCAGCAGGAACGGCAGGAAAAGTTCTGGGCTGCCAGAACTCAGTGAAGCGAAGATCCCTGAAGATGAGAGACCAACAAGCATTTAGCTATGCAAGCAAGCAAAGCTCTGCCCCCCTCCCCCCCGTTACTGTCCATGGAGTCCTATTGATACTCCTTCTGAACATCACATGTCCTCCATGGGACTTGCCTCAGTACTTGTCTTGCCTCAGCACGTGAGTCTGTCTCAGCTGACATCATTCTGTCAATTGCCTGGGTCCTTGGAAGCAGCAAGAAACCACAGCACACCACCAAAAAATTTTTGGTGCATTTCTCTCTATAGAGTCCCAACAAATGGAGTTCAACTATGCAACGTAAAGAAGATCAATGCATGCATGTTGATAGCGGAGAATTCTTCACCATGTGTCCTTTCACGTGTTTGCTTTAGCAAAACGTCCTTTCACCTGTGTCAGATTCAGTGAAATGTTCCTTCACACTTCTGCTTTAGCAAAATGTCCTTTCAACCTGTGTCTACTTCAGGAAAATACTCCTTCACATGTTTGTCCCAGCAAAACATCGTCTGACACAACTGACTTTCCTAAGAACACTTAAGTTTTCACTTCAAGGACCCCTGGCAGCAGCTGGGGCCAGGACCTCCCCATAGCTTCCTCATATCTGCCTGTTCTTCACCACTGTGGAGTCTCTGGTTCCACCTTTCTCCACAGTGTCTTTCTTCTGCCCTCCCCAGGCCACCAGGACTTGAGTGTCTTTCTTCAGGTGGTCCCGGCCATTGGGGAAGACCCTGGACTGGACTTTTATACAAGAGTTTGTGGTTATGGGAGAGTTTGGAACTTTTAAAGTTGGACAAAATGAATTATGCTAGTGTCTGAAGGGTATGGGGTCAGTCAGTAGAACATGGTCATTGGAATTCAATGCCTTTCATATTCTTGGCCATTTGAATATTTGGTCTCTAGGTGCTGACACTGTTTAGGGAGACTGGAGGTGTGGGCTTGCTAGAGGAAATGTGTCACTGGGGGTGGGTGGGCTTTGAGGCTTAAAAGCCTCTCACCACTGCTCTTTGGTTCCTGCTTGTGGTTTAAGATGGGAACTTAGTCTGTGGTTCCAGTCTCTGCACCTCTCTGCTGCCATACCTCCTAAGCTGTGATGGTGATGGATTCCTATTCCTCTGGGACCATAAGCCTAAATAAGCAAGTCCTTCTGTAAGTTGTCTTGGTCGTAGAGTTTTATCAGAGCAATAGAAAAGTAACTAAGACATTTTCCAAGTTGGCTTTGGTTATGGTCTTTGTCACAGCAACAATGTGAAACTAAGACACACACATCGAAGCATCCCTGCACACCCTTGAGATTCAGCCAACTCCATCACGGCAGATTCTCTTTTGAATGAGCTATTGAATTTAACTTGGTGACATTCTGTTGAGAACTTTCACTCCTGTGTTTATCAAGCACACTGGGCTGTAGCTTTCCTTTGTTGTGATGTCCTTGTTTCCGTTTGCTGACAGGCTAACACTAGCAGAATGAGATGAGTAGGGAAAGCCATTAAACACTGTCAAGTCACCATTAACATTAGTGATACACTTTTAGTACAATCACATCTTTCTTTGTTTATATTCTCCTTTGAACAGGCAAACATACTGGGGACTGGAGTGATGTGATTCTCTAACAGCTGTCAGACCCTTCCCTGGAGCACCAGATGCTATGACTACATGACTGCTAGGCAGGCAGCCAGCTAAACTGCCCTCATTGCTAGGCAGCTCTTTTGGACACTTTACAATCACTCTGAGGACACTCCAGCAGCTGCGGTGGACCACTATAGCCACAGCTGAAGATACGCTCCAGACAGCCTGCACTGGCCAAGTTGGGGGCCTTATTGAACTTTGGATGACCCTCAGCCATTTTTATCCAGGCCAGAGGGGGAGCACTCCATAAAGAGACCCAACAGAAATCCTGTAACTGATACCAAAGGCTGATACCACCTTCACATGAAAGACTGCGCCATGATTGTTTCAACTTATATGAAAGTTCCTATGGTTGGCGCAAGCACATTTGCCCCACTTTGCTTTTAGAATACAAGCAACTTGTTTGGCGCATTGTGGGTGGCACCACTCTGGACTGTTGGTCCTCAGGTCTATAAGAAAGCAGTCTTCTTCAGTATCAGGTGTGCACATGGTGCACAAACAAACATACACACAAAATACTCACACACATAACATAAAAAATAATAAATAAATTTTATTGCAGGTACCAGTGGTGATGTGAGAGATGCTGGTTTGAGTGACAGTTGGGAAAATGGGTCAAGATAATGACTCACAGTGCTCTCTCCTTGAGCTTGCTATTTAAGGACAGCTCTTTGGCTTTTGAAGCAGGATGGGAGTCTTGCAGGAGATGGTATTTTCAGGAGCAGACTAGCATGGCTTGCAAGCAAGCTCTCAAGCACTCCATATCAGGGTTCATGCAAGACACCGGGTTGATGGAGATTCTGAGTGCTCAAAGAAGAAAAGAACATTGGATACAATGAATATGTACAATATGAAGAATATAATCTGGCACTATATGTGTGCATGTGTTATAGGATATTGGATCATACTATGTGAACACCAAGATTGTAGTGTTGCTCAGCCCTAGCTAAATAAAGTCAACCCTAGGTCAAGAATCAGAGCAAGCCACCAAGCTGACAGGGAGTGAACATAAGTAAACAGAAAGGAGGATTTTTGAAAGTAAGGGCAGTAAAGATAGCTGGAGAAGGAGCTTTTTCCTTCTGAGAAGTTGGTGGAGTAGGACGGTCAGCTGGTGCTTTCTCTGGCTCTCTGAGCGAGCAGGCTTTTGGCATGGGGCCTGAGAGTCTTCACTGGTAAAATCTGAACGGTTGAGATTTTGTTTTTTTAAACAACATGCACATATACATACCATGAAACAGTTCATTCCCATCTTCTACTTAGGAAGAGTTTCTCTTCTGCTGCTGCATATGCTGGGCTAGCTGCCCAGTGGGCTTCTGGGAACTGTTCTTCCCTCCTCCTATCTTGCACTAGAAACATTAGGATTACAGAAGCATCCCACAGTACCCTGCTTTGTATGGATTGTGATTCTGTGGATTATTTGGCTTTAGTATCTATCTGCCAGCCTCTGTCTTCTGTTCTTAATCATGATAATTAGGAGTACCCTACGGAGTGTGAAAAACAGAAGTACTCAAAGCCATTGTGTCCAGACTCAATGAGATTACTCCATTCACCAAAGGTTGTACATTGCACAATAACTCTCAATTACAGCATGTAATTATCATCTGGAACTGTGATCTGTACCTGTGTTCTTTTATCCATCTTAAAATGGATGGACTCATGGAGCTGGAGAGATGACTCAGTGGTTAAGAACACTGGCTGCTCTTGCAGAGGACTTGGGTTCAATTCCTAGCACTCACATGACAGCTCATAACTGTCTGTAAGTCCAGTCCTAGGGGATCTGATGCCTGGGCAAAACTCCCACACATAAAAATAAGAAAATGGATACACCCTTGAAGAGCAATTTATTGCTTAGATTTGTACAGACACATTGATCACTCTGCTCTCTAATTATTCAACATATACATAAATAACATGTCTATTTAGTCCCTTTTTGTTCATTCTTAAAAATAACTGACAGAGGCCATTAGGCTGAGAAAATTCCACACATTGGGTAGAACAAAATGAAACTCAACTTGGTTGACAGTTATAGTCTAGGAGAATGAAACGTATCCTTAACCAATCATCAGCTACCAATTATCCTCTAACCAGACACTCAGCAATCAGAAATTTTCAACTAACCTCTAACTATGGCCTTCCCATTTTGGCTAGTCAAGTGTTTTCTTTGCCTTGCTTCTGAGAAGTGGTATACGTTTCCTCTTCATGCCGCTTTAGTGGACTCTAACCATACCACCTGCAGCCTGGTGCTGCCTGAACCTCAAATCACAGGCTGTTCACATAAACTCTTCAAGATTTTAAGGCACCCAGGTTTATTTTTTAATGACATTCTTCCTTGGATAGAAATACTTTTCTCTTATAATTCCCATTGGGCTTGGTAACTTCTCCCTGGCAAGAACCCTTAGTACTGTTTTCTTTAACATGGTAGCACTGAAACTATTGGCTGAGAATATGGACTGCCAATTTCTGGTGACAAACATCCTTAGTATGTAGAACCATTTCCCATTAATTTAGTTTCTCAGTTGGGAGGATAAGGAGTTCAGGGTCATCCTTGGTTATACAGTTAATTTCAAAGCCAGCCTGGATTATAGAAAGGGCAGGTGGGGTAGGGTGGGGAGAAGGAAGTAAGGAAGACAGACCAAAGTTTAAGTTCCATTTACTTCCAGCCTGATCATTCACTTGGGCAGAATAGATCATTCTCCCTCTAAGAATGGGACATCTATTAGAAATTCAGTGGAAAGATTTCAGCCACTCTTCTGAACTAACCTAAGCAAAGATCCCATCCAATCGCCTTGAACTTGAAGTCAACTACCTCAGCTTAGAGCACAGACCAATTTTCTGGAAAAAAAAATAATGGAGAGAGTTCTGAAGACTGGACTCAATGTTCTTCCAATGTCCCCAACTCTGTAGCCTCTAAAGGAGTCCTCTGGTAAGTGGCAGCTAGGTATCATTGCATGTTTTTATAAGCAGTAGTCTGGGCTCTAGGTAGCTGCTCGTATCTAACAAGGCAATGCCTTACTTTTATTTATTGTTATAGTTTAAATCTGCAGTGCCCCTTAAAAGCTTATGTTTTGAACTCTGAAGTTTTTTATTTTGAGAGGCTCTTGAACTCTTAAGATGTGGGGCCTCGCTGGTGGAAGTGAGTCACCAGAGGCAAGCCTTTGAAGGTTGACACACCTTCTGGTTCTAGCCTTTCTGTTTCCTGGTCCACTGTGATGATAGTACATTTCTACTGTCATGAACTCTAGCGTTTCTTCCTCATCATAGTAGACCCAAACCTTCTGGAACCATAAATCAAAAAACCAAACCAAACCAAACCAAAACCAAAACCAAACCAAACCAAAAAAAGCCATTCATCTTAATTTTTTTCCTAACAGGTAATTTCATCAGCAGTCTAATAATTAATAAAGAAAATGGTACCAGAGAAGACAATCAATTGCTGTGATAAGCCTGGCCATGAGATTTTTTAAGCCATTGGAACTGGCTTTTAAGATGAATGAAGAGAGTTTGGAGGTATGGGATAGAGAATGTAAGTTAGCTTAGTGTGCAATTTTGGTGGGAGTTTTGAAGACTCCATTTTGTCTCCTTTCAACTAGGCCATAGACCTTTGCTGCTCATCCTAAGTGTAAGGTACTTTGCCTCTACAGCTGACTGGTCTGTCTGGGTTGCTCTGAGGTGGAGAAGCTGCAGTCTCTGGTTTAACAGCTCCTAGTAAAGCAAGCAGAGGCTGGGTAAAGCAGCCTTAGTTGTGCTCCTCTAAGTCTCTGGAAGAAGAGGAGAGGGAGGCCTGACTCCTGCTCTTTTGTCCTCAGCACTTCCAGAGTGTGTGTTTCACATAGTGTAAAAGTTCACTACAAGTTTGCACATAAATTCAGGTCTTAAATTCAATAAGAGGTTTGTAACAGAGAATGTCTACATGCATATCTGTTAGGAGTAACTATCTGGCTCAACATCCATCATTTGTTATTAGCTTACAGGTTCATGGAAAGTTAGAAACCATAACTACACACGCGCTCTCTCTCTCTCCTTGAAATTTTTTATAGATAAACCCAGTCAATATTTTATCTTCTTTTTTTTGTGCCTGTGATATATACAATTTTTAATAACCTCCAGTTAATGGCTTTTATAACCTTTTGGTCTGTTGTTATCTCAGAAGCAATTAAGCAGTTCTGTTATAAAAGGGGCTCCAATGCCTTTGAGTTGCTATTCTGAAATGATGTCGACCCTAGCATGCTAGTTGTTTCTGCAGAATAAACACTCTTTATTTTACATACTATTTGAGTGTGGGGTCTTCCTTCAGCGATTTTCAGACCCTTACAGTATTATAGAGTGGAAACATATAACTTCTTCATTTTACAGCAGTCCACAGTTAATATTTTCCCCTGAGCTTTGAAAGATGTCTTGGGCCTTTCTGACTGTTGAAACTGTTAGGACTCCAAGACCTATTAGAAGTTGGATTGAATGCCTCACCATGTAGTATGAGATGGTCCTGAGCCTTTGAGGATGAGTGGTTTGAATCTGAAGTGTCCCCATAGGTTCACATTTTCAACATGTGTTGTTTATTTGGTCACATTATTTTGGGAGGCAGTGCAATCTCCAGGATGTATAGCCTGGCTGGAAGGATTCAGTTACCAGGCACGGGCCTTCAGAGGTTATACTTGGGCTCCTCTTCTAGCTTATCCTGCTCCCTTCTCTATCCATCTTGTGATGAGCTTCTGCTACAAACTTTCATCTACACAAACTGTCATACCTTCCCCATCATGAACTGAAACCCTTGAACTGTGATCTAAAAGAAACCTGTCCACCCCTCGGTCAGGTGCTTTGATCCCTACAGTGACACATAAGTAACCACTTCATTTGCTGCGAAGAGAATGGGAGAAGATGGGGGTTATTATATTCTGTCTTGAACAAAAACAACTCTAGGGCTGGCATGTGCCAAAAAGCCTGACAGCCTGAGTCCTGTTCTCTGGACCCATTTGGTGGAAGGAGACTTAATTCCCATAAGTTGTCCTCTGATTTCCATAAGGTCTCCATTGCACAAGTGTGTGTACACACCCACACTAAAAAAAAAAGAATATACAATTAAAAAAGAATTTAAAGAGTTCTAAACCCTAGTCAGAAACCATCTGTTTTTTTGTTTGTTTTGTTTTGTTTTGTTTTGTTTTTATGGCATTGGAGGCTTGAAAAGTCGTGTTTATTCAGATTTATGTACTTCTATGAAGCTCTTCCTGTTTGTTTTTGACCTGTGAAGGTATGAATCCTATTAATTAGGATTAGGTAATTAATTAATTGTAGATAAAAACAGGGTAGGTGAGATGGCTCAGTGAGTAAAGGAACTTGCCACCAAACCCAGTTGCCCTGAGTTTGATCTCAGGGACCCACACGGTGGAAGGAGAATACCAACTCCTGTGAGTTGTCCTTGTACCCCCACATATGAGTATTGTCATGTATATGTGCGCACACACACACACACACACACACACACACACACACACACGCACACACACATTAACAAAATATTTTGCAACAATTTTTGTTTGTTTGTTTTTTGTTTTTTGTTTTTTTGAGACAGGGTTTCTCTGTGTAGCCAT
>NW_022196905.1:57946197-57946885 GCF_008632895.1 Mastomys coucha | reverse complement strand
AATCCACCTGCCTCTGCCTCCCAAGTGCTGAGATTAAAGGTGTGCGCCACCACCGCCTGGCTTTTCTTTTCTTTTTGAGATTGTATTATAATCATATTATTTCTTTTTTTCCCTTTCCTTCCTCCAAATAAATAATTTTACTTTTTAGAAGTCCTAGTTTGGTTTTCTGTTGCTGTAACACAAGCCCTGGGTCTGGGTTTATAGTTTATAGAAGCAAAATTTAGTCTCAGTTCTGGAAGCTGGGAAGTCAAAGATAAAGTGAGGGCCTTGTGCAGCCCCTTAACATAGTGCCAAGTTGGAAGAGGAAGGGAAATGAACCCGTGTGCAATAGAAAAAACCCAAGCGATTGCCTCAGATTGTAATTTCTCAAGATGACCAATCCATCCCTGCAGAAACTAACACAGACTCATGAGAAAGGAATTTAGTGGGGAACCTGACCCCTTGACTCAAGTGTTTCCCAGTAGGGCTCATCAATAACACTCCAGCATTGAAGAAATGCTCTCTAGCACAAGTACTGTCTGGAGAATACACTGATAGTATGCTGGTTAGTTTTTTGTCTACCTGACACAACCTAGAATCATTTGAGAAGAGGGTACCTCAACTGAAAAAATGCATCCTCACCAGATCACTTGTAGGCAAATCTGTAGGGCATTTTCTTGATTGATGGTTGCTGGGGGGGGGGGGGGGG
>NW_022196905.1:57939521-57946154 GCF_008632895.1 Mastomys coucha | reverse complement strand
GGGCTAACTCATTGTGGATAGTGCTACCTCTGGCTGCTAGATGGTTCTAGATGATATAAAAAAGCAGGCTGAGCAAGCCATGGAGAGCAAGCCTGTTTGGCATTCCTGTCCTTTGCCTTGGTTCCTGCCTCCAGGTTCCCAACTGCTTGAGTTTCTGCCCTGACTTCCTTCAGTGATGGACTAGGATATAGGAGTGTAAGCAAAACAAACCCTCCCTCCAAACTGTTTATGGTCATGTTGTTTTTATCCCAGCAGTAGAAACTCTAAGACAGAAATTGGTATCAGGAGTAGGGTGTTACTGTGACACACCTGACAATGTATTTTACGATAACATTTGTACTTGGGACTGGAAAAGCCATTGAGTGCTCAGGGATTAGAGGAATGTTGTATAGCTTGGGAGAGAATATTAAGAGCAATGAACATGATGGGAAGCCTGGCTTGTGGGAGTTTCAGAAAGGAGTTTGAGAGTTCCTTAAAGGACTCTACAGGGCTCTTTGTGTGATGTTTTACGAATCTGTGGTCTCTGGTTAATTCTTAACTAGAATTAGCTGTGATTTACTAATCACAGAGGCCAGTATCACTTGAATGAAAAGTCTGGGAACATCACACACAGCAAGAAGGCATTGTGAATAGGGTGGAGAAACAAAACTCTTCTACAATGCACTGGATGTATTTACAGATGAACGTCTGCAGTTCTGTAGCTTAAAGTCAGCCTTCCTCTTCAGGGACATTACTGGGTCATTGTTTTAAGGTTCTTCCCTCCTGTGGTGTACCTACTGGCTAGATGAACTTCCTTTTCTAACCATTAACAACTATTGCTCATTGGTGACTTACTCTGAAACTTTACACCTCTTCATCTTTGTTTTTGGTAAATACTACCTATAGTAATCACATGATCATGTGTAATATTCAGATGGTTTTATTAACAAGTATATAATACATATATTGCATACTGTATATAGTATATGAGGACTGTACAGTACAAATTTATGTTCACAGTTTGACATGACAAAATGTCATTACTGAATTCCCATTGGACTACAGGGTAGAAACAGAGAAGGTACATTAAACATTCACATCTTTAGTAAGAAAGATTACCAAAATGTTTCAGTATTTGCAAGTATACTAATGCATGCTAAAAACCTTTACCCATTCAGTCATATTAGCTTATAAAATATATTACACTTTATTAAAAATTTCTGCATAGTTTATACAAGTATTAAAGAACTGTAAATGCAATAAGCCTGCTATGCTTGCAGGTAGGGTTTAAGAGATGCCAAGCAGAAAGATTATTCTGACCCTCTAACACTAGGTACATAACAGGAAAAAAAAAGTGCTAGTATTTGTAAAACACATTGTAGCCCTCTTTTAATGCATGTAAAATGGCTTTGTAAATGTATTACCTAAGTGAATTTGCAATCATTTAGAGACTGTTAACCTTGACCAAGAAGAGAATAAAGAGAGCTCAAGTGACTTCATGTACATTAGCAACTCCTTCAAGACAATTCTAGTTTCAAACCAAATTGTAAAACCTTTGATCTCTGAGATTGTCTTTATAACAATCTAAGGAATGGTGTGCAGATTACAGTATCAGCAATAGTCTCTCAAATTCCACATTAGTGCAATACTGATAGTGCAGGTGGGTGCTTAATAAAACATACATATACACATATCACTCCCCTGTAATTCTGTTCCAAGGCTCTTGCCACATCTGCATATTTAGTATCTTCTTAGTTGAACAAAGCTATGCTCCACACAGACTCCAAACCAAGTGACTTTCAAGTGCAAAATGCCCATTTAATGATGTACCCTCCCACTGTGAAACTCAAAAACACAAGATTCTGGTTATTTTTGGAACTTCCCCCAGATGATACTTGAGTAGTGATTGAATAAACTCTGTAATGATTTACACAGTGTTGACTTCATGTTTACAGCCTGTTCTCATCAATTTACTGCAACAGAACCACCACTGACAATAACATAGCATGTCATCCAAAATCAAAGATCCAGGGCATCTTATCTTGTATCATCCACAAAAACAGCTTTAAAAGAAAACAAAACAAAACAAAAAAACCAACCAAACAACCAAACAAAAAAATCGCTAAGAGACTAAATTTCTCAACTATCATAGTAAAATACAAATACATACGTACATACATACATACATATACATATATAAAGGAAATTTGGTAAGGGCCAATTAACTAAAGTATATCAGACTAGCATGGGAATAGAGAATGGCTTCTCTGGGTTACTTTTCTTTCAGAGTTAAATGGATCTTTTTGTTAACATGATCTAAGCAAGCTAAAAAGTAATATAATAAAGACTTTTGAACAAAATTTAAATACGTCATAGAGCTATTAAGTACTCTGGTTTGAAGCAAAGCTTCCTCTCACTGGGTTGGAGCACACAAGTTGGAACAAACACCAAATGGGACTCTTCAGTGCTCTGCAGGGGAACCACTTCAAGACATGATGGCGGTAGCATGACCACAATGGCACATGGACAAGGGAGACCGTGCCTTCCCAAGAGACATTCCACTCCTCAATTCATATCATAGTTGCAAACAAAGAGAAATGCAAGGGCCTAATTGGCATGCTTTATTAGCCTGAATAGACTTTTTTCTTTTTTCTTTTTTCTGCAGTGCTAAAAAAGGAAAGAAAAGGAACCCAAGAGCCGAGATAACATTTCTTTGCAGTTCTCACCCACATTCCCCCTCAGCTGGTTCACGAGGCTGAGCAGGACCTCTGGAGTGCCGTCCTCACGACTGTGAACATAGGGTCATCCAAGCAAGCTCCCTGCAAGTGCAGGCCTCCAAGACCTCTCATTTGCCGATGTGCAAGAGCAATCACGCAGGGTTGATCCAGTTCAGGTAGTGCTGGATCCTGAGTTGTGGCTGGGATGAATGTTCAGGATTCCCAACTCTCTCCTCCTCCATCTTTTGTGAGGGGATGAAGGGACTATTGGTCATAGGCAGCCATTATCTGACCATTTTGTTTTTCAAATTTGTAACCAGTGACATTTCTGCATGTGAACTGTTTTTGTTGGCATTTAGACTGTGGTGTTCAAAAGCCTGCTTTTGAAAAAGAACGTCCTGAATAATGGTGCTGTTTATCTGCAACATCAGCACGAGCCATTGCTTTTAGTTTGTCCTAAGAGGGTACCTGGTAGCCGACAGGAAATTGCTAGCTCTGGTAGAAACTTGTGGGAATCTTCAAGCTACATATATAAATCCCTGAATTGTGGTTTTTCTCTATTTTTCAAAAAAAAAAATCTGTCACCAAAATAAAGATCTATGTGCTTCACACTAGGTATATTTACAAATTCTGTCACTCAGGTCTTAATTGAGTGACTTTGCTCAAGCTTACTGGATGCTCTTTTATACTATGTGTCATAGACACAAATGATAGCTGGTTTGGCACCATACAGCTCACACAGAAAAGCTCCATATGAAAGCTATGTGACTCATTGGATATGGGAATATAAGTACCACTCAATGTTTTCCTGTTTGCAAAACACTCTTAGTAGGTTGGGGGGGGGGCGGGGCGGGGCAGAAGAGACCATTTTATACTCTGTCTCAGAAGTTTTTGTTTCTTTTTACATTGCTGGGCAAATATTTCTGTGGATTCCTTACTCTCAAGGCTTCCCGATTGACAATGAAGGATCCTGCAGGAATGGAGGTGGTGGCACGTCTAACCCTCTTGGTATCCAGCTTTGTAGCAAAGGTGTGCTCAGCCAAGTGATGCCTGGGGACGGACATTTAACAAACGCACTGCACAGCTCATGTGAATGGCCCAGACGTTGATGGTCCAGCTGGTCCTAGCCAGGAATTGCTGACTTCCTCCTCCATTCCCAATAACTTCTGCTTCTTCCTCAAACTATGGGAGCACACGGCCCTCCTAAGGTAACAGCTCCTGCTCAGCTCCCAGGGATGTCAAAGCCCTCCACATGAGCTTCAGGTGCCACAGAGGACAAAGGACTTGATTTAGCTGAGTTGGTAAGCCAGGGTAACAAGTGAATCGTGGGGAGGGCAAAGGAGAAAAGGTGGGACCAGCTTGACATCTCGTGGGTCTTGCTAGCTGGTAAAAGGGACTGCATTCTTTCTGTCGTCAAACACAAAATGTGGCAGAAGGTTGAAGGTCTCTGGCAAGGACTAGCAGGCTGGATACTGTATTTCTAATACATTTACTTGGACATTCTTTTGAGGAATACATGGAGAAACCGACAAATTGGTCGTGAGTTTACATGTTCCCTTGTTCTCATTACACTAAATGTATATCTATAAGGAGGGTTTGCTTAGCATCCCCAGAAAAAAAATGTTCACATTCTTTAGGTCTGACCCGTGGTAAGGAAAGGGAGGGTTAGAGTATCAACTACTGACCACATGGAAGTCTTGAATGATATAAATTCAGAGATCCAGACCAGCTGAATCGAAATTAAAATGTACATATAAAAATGAGTTAGGTAACGGGCAGAAGGAGGAGAGAGAGAGAGAGAGAGAGAGAGAGAGAGAGAGAGAAAGAGAGAAAGAGAGAGAGAGAGGTGCCAGGAAGAGCAGGGAACCACACGGAGCTGGAAACAGGCTTTCAGACTAGCATGTGTCGTTTCCTGTGTAGGGCAAGGTGGTCGGAGCGAGAGAAGCTTCGGTCACAGTCTGGACACTGGAAAGGTTTGATTCCAGTGTGTTTTCGGAAATGTCTCGTCAGTTCATCAGACCGAGCGAACTTCCACGTGCAGCCTTCCCAGGTGCATTTGTAGGGCTTTTCTCCTGCAAAAAGGAGAGGAGGAATTTAATTGTTTTTGTTGTTGGGAATAAAAAGAGAAGCTATGATTTTTGAACTAATGCCCTCGGAAAATACAGTCTTTGGGCTAACATCATACACAACTCTCAGTTAACACGGCGCTGCATGAAACAAACATGCTGTCCATGGAAAAATCAACAAAGAAGAGCTCTTAAAGCAGGGAGAGCCACTCTGAGGGACAAGCACGGAACATGTGGATTCTGCATGTGTAGGACTGCAAGCCTTAAGTCTTCCTGTGTGAACTTCATGATTCATGAAAGCTTGTGGGCTTCTCTCATGCTTTGCCACCAGTTTCTAAAACTATAACACCTGTTAAAGAATTCAACAACCCACTTTCTTATTTAGTCCCCAACAGTGATACCACGGACAGTACTTCAAGCCCCTAAGTTCTAAAAACAGAAGTCCCCTCCTCCTCTCAGAAACCAGACCTCCACACACCCCTTCCTGTAGGCTAACCATCATTCACATGTGAGGAACAGAAGGCCCCGGTGGGAAAATGCCAGTGAGAGCCAGTGTGAAGAAGAACTCCACAGCTAAACAGTGCTCAGTACTCCTCCGATTGTAGTAAAGTCAGTAATACAAGCTGGCCACCCCCTAATGCAAAATTTAGAACATTCTAAAATAGCCTGTTCTCAACCTATGGGATATAACATCCCCCCCCACCCCCCTGCAAGGGGTCATCGAGTGGCCCTTTCACGGGGGCTGCCTAAGACCATCAGAAACCAGTGGTATTTATATGATAATTCATAACAGTAGCAAAATTAAAGTTTTGAAGTAGCAACAAAAATAATTTTATGGCTGGGGGCCAGCACAACATGAGGAACCATATTAAAGGATTGCAGCGTTAGGAAGGCTGAGAACCACAGCTCTAAACTCTGAAACCTCCTGAGTCTCACAGAGCAGCAGATGTTCTCTGGTGGCATTGTGTCAAGGCTCAGAGTTAGAAAAATGTTGTATAACTGAAATTACCTTCCAGCTGTGTGTAGAAAGCATACGTGAAACAATGTTTATGCCTGGACTCATCCTCAAGATGTGCCTCATTATGTTTCTGAATGACATATCCCAATATCCATGTGAATCTAAAACAGTTCTAGCCCAGAGTATTTCAAGGGACACCTGGCCTATCACAGGTAACAAGTTAGTCCCCGTTTAGCGGCGGCCATCGTCTCTATATCCTTGGCATAAGTATTGGGATTTCTAGGTTGTATCTTGCTCCTCAGCCCATACACACTGTATCTGAATCCAAAGACTCAATACCATTTTAATTTTAAGCTGGATGACATGAATGAAGCTCTAGCCCTCAGGCCCCATCCACGCCTAGTAGATGATTTATGGCTAAGAGGACCTGTCGGTGCTGTTTGAAAACCGCTCTTATACAGCTTCCTCTGCCTCTTCCTTCTTCCCTGGATCACCAAACACTACTGCTGTTTTTCTGTTCTAAATCCCAGATTCCTCTCTGTGACCCACCCCACTCAGAGAAACAACCTACACTCTGAGCTCTAGACAAGGGTCACACACTGAAGGGCCTGAGCCAAGAGCAGCCTCCATACACACATGAAGCAGAGGTCCCAGCAGCCGCTGGTAGCATCTGTGTGATTTCTTTAAGGTGCCTTTCTATCGTGCCCCCAGGAGCCCTGGGGGTGGGGGGACTGCATATGTTTCTATGGAGAGAACAATGTTGACATGAACTGACAGGTGGCTCTAGGCTCACCACTGGCCAATATGGAGCACACCCTAGAAGAGCTGGGGTAGATAATGACACAGGAGTTATCTCAATTTTAAAAGATTGACATCAAGTGTATTCGGATTCCTTTTTCTTTTCTTTTCTTCT
>NW_022196905.1:57921256-57939227 GCF_008632895.1 Mastomys coucha | reverse complement strand
ACTCAGAAATCCGCCTGCCTCTGCCTCCCAAGTGCTGGGATTAAAGGCGAGCGCCACCACCGCCCAGCCAGATTCCTTTTTTCCATCTGTACGAAAGCGGTGTTTCTGCTCTGCACAGAAAATGGTCCGTTACTATTAACAGTCTTATCTCAGAGGCAAGGCTGATGGCCTCAGCTGGTAAGGAGTCTTTCCTCGATAGCTCCCTAAAGCCGGCCCTCAGATCCCAGAAGAAAACACTGGGTATGGTGGTGTAGCCCGGGAGGCAGGGGCAGGTGAATCTCTATGGCTAACTAGCTAGCCTAGAGGAGTGGGTGAACTCCTGGCAAATGAGACCCTGACTCATAAAAGGTGGGTGGTATCTGGGAGGAACAATACCCAAGGCTGTCCTCACCTCCACACAATCCCAGCAGAGACTCCCGGGAGGGCCCCATCCCTGACATCGAGTACTTCCTCCTCTCTCCCATCTCCCTAGGACAGATTTTTATGTGGGAAGGTGGAACCGGAGCGAGGGACTACTTTGGTTCTAAGTTACCTAATACTTATTCAGGGTAGATCTTTAACAAAGACTCTCTAGGACTCACACAGACATCAGTACATTCACTTTCAAGACTGGAGACTCGCATTATCCAGGCAGCGTCGCTTACCCAAAATGCTTAGGAGCAGACAGGTTTCGGAATTCAGACTTTCAATCTGAACCCGACAACCCGCGTGAAGGTCGGAGAGAACTACCTTTACAAAAGTGTCCTCTAGCCTTCACTTTCACACCACAGCGTGTGTGCCATACCCTGCCTCCCCTAATGATAAGAAAATAAGGTAGAAAGCTTCCAGTCTCGGGGTGTTTAGATTGCCGGATGCACCGACTTTACCACTCACACCTATTGTCCCTGTTCCGGCACGGATGCATCCCCTACCTGTATGAGTTCTTCTGTGTGCTTTCAAGTGTGAGCTCTTAGTGTAGACCTTATTGCACCCATCATAGTCGCATCTGTGTATCCTGCGCTTCCTCTGGGTATCCGGGGATTCCACAGGTAGAGGTCTCTTCCCAGGCTGCACGATGACGGAAGGATGGTTCCTATTGAAGTCAAGATTAAATGCAAAACATTGAGTGAAGGTGCTTCCCTTTCCTCAGTCTACAAAAAATAAAAAAGCATTTACAACATCGGGCAAAAACAAACAAAAACCCCCAACGAAATAAAAAATAAGAATAAGACCAATAAAAAAAAAAGAATTAGCTGTTCAACCCAAGAAGCGCTGCTTTTATATTCATTCAACAAACATGTAGCGAGCACCTACCATGAGCCAGGCACTGTGCTTGGCACCGGGACACAAAGATGAATAAAAACAGGGTTCCTGCCCTCGAGGAGCTCACACTCTAGGGGGAGACAGACATGGAGATAAGTAATGACAGCAAGAAGGTTAGGTGCT
This sequence comes from Mastomys coucha, assembly GCF_008632895.1. Lineage (NCBI taxonomy): Eukaryota > Metazoa > Chordata > Mammalia > Rodentia > Muridae > Mastomys > Mastomys coucha. The sequence goes on along the minus strand of NW_022196905.1, from coordinate 57,937,802 downwards.
CTGCTGATGGGGGAGCCGCGTGCGTGCGTGCGTGCGTGCGTGCGTGCGTGCGTGCGTGCGTGCGTGCGTGCGGGGAGAGGCTCTCGGCGCATGTCAGGTACTTCTCAGGGCAGCACCGGGTTTCCCATGGGCTGTCTGATTTTCAATTTTCTTGAAGGAAACATGTAAACAGTCAAACCCCTACTTCTTAGGCAGACAAGCTGCTCTACAGATCTATATTCTATCCTTCCTCTCAATATCTCTTTTTAATGATCGCTGACTGACACTTGGTTTTCATTGGCTCTTTCAAAGGAAGTCCGTCATTGTTGTCTACAGCACAATCTTTCAGCGCCAGTGTGGCTCTAGCGTGAGGAAGGGTTCCAGCACTCATTAGTGATGTGAGGGAGGGCGGTGTCACCTGATGCCCTTCCCACCTTCTCTCACACTTGTCCAAGGGCTCTTAAGCCACAAGGGCAGTTGGGAAAAAGTGTGGCGTTTTTTGCAAACCCTTTCCTGCTGTCTACCAAGTCAGCGAAGAGTTCTAGTTTGCCCATTCCCTACTTGATGCAAGCGTATGCAGCTGGCCTCTGACTGAGCAAAAGGCGCCGCTCTCCAACTTGAATCTCTGGGTCCTGAAATATTCTAAAGGATGCATGGACGTGGGATCTGTGTGGGATTCTGAGATTTACGGAAATCAAAGTATGGTAAGGGCCTTTAAGAAGTGGCTGCCATAAAATTTTTTAGGATCAAAAAATTATGCATGCACATTTTTCTTTTTGGCTTGAGGTGACTAGTTAAATAATAAAACGTGAGTTCGTTTTGGAGCCGAATCCAGACAGATAAACTAAGACTTGACATAGACAGAGAAAAATGAACACGAAGCGGCGGGGGCGTGGCCAGGTGACTGGACCTTCCATCATACATACATATATATTTTTTTTTTAAATTTGAAACAAAACAAAACAAAAACAAAATAACCACAATGGAGAATAAGGTTTATTTGGCTTTTTCTTGTTAAGATGGAATAAGTCACTAAAAATCCTTCAGTAAAAAGGAAGTTATCTTTTTTTCCTTTGGAAAGTGCCAGGGAAGACTCAGTGGCCTATGTGTCTGGGACCCAGGCAGATAGCCCATGGCAAGTGGCTTTAGAAATCTTGTCCAAGGTTGAGAATCTAAATCATTTCAGCATAGTAATTACGACTGCATTTGCACTCTGTCACTGACGTCTCTGTGCCTCAATCTCCTCTGTGAGACGGGGGTGTTAATGCTACGGACTGAAAAGGCCGAGACTGCTCAGAGAACCACAGGACAGAGTTTGTGCCAGAGGTCAAATGACCAACAGAAAGCAGCCAGTACTCTAGGCTCAGGAGTACCCTGGCCCGCTGCACGGCCGCTGCACCTCACAGCTGTCCAATTCATGGGCAGTTTTCTGGATGTTTCAAAGCTGCTCTAAAAGGTGGTGGCGCATGCCTTTAATCCCAGCACTTGGGAGGCAGAGGCAGGCGGATTTCTGAGTTCGAGGCCAGCCTGGTCTACAGAGTGAGTTCCAGGGCAGCCAGGGCTACACAGAGAAATCCTGTCTCGAAAAACCAAAAAACTATCAAGCTAGTGTCTATTGGAAAATGGGACAGTGTGACGGTATAGGTTAAAGGCAGACATAGATGAAGGGTTTTGGCAACCTCAGTCTTTGGCCTTTCAGCACTCATTTCCAAAGAGATCCAAACAAGCATAGACCAGCTACTATGTAGCAGATACCTTGCTCTGAGTTAAAACGGCCCTGCCTGAGTCTGCATCCTTATGCCCTCTCCCGTGTTTCTGGTCTCCCATTTTCCTGTTCTAAATGCAGCCTGACGAAGGTAACACACATGGAATGGCATTTTTAAGATTTGATTTTATATTTTGCTGTACCTTTGAATGCATTTAAAAATGATGCTAAAGCTGTAGTTCTGGATCAAGCAAATGGGTTTCCAAGCTGTGAAGCCTACGCCTAGGCAGCTGGGTTTCAAGGCTGGTGTTGCCGAGGGCCAGGCTCACTGCAATGTTCTAGGTACTTGGCTTCAAGCAATTCTTTCCTGGCTAATGTGTTCTATGTGGGCTGCTACTGGGCCCACTCCAAGACATTACTTAATCCCATCTGTGAAAGAATTACAGAGTGCATGTTCCACTGTGGCTAATCTACAGGGGGGTTTCTTTTTTCTTTCTTTTCTTTTTTTTGAGGAGAAAAATGCATCATCTTAGGTCAGCATAAAATAAGCACATTACTCACTAAGCATTTAAAAGCCTCTAGCAGTGAGACCACTAAAGGAATATTACTTGAAATGGAAGTCTACCTCTCTCTCTCTCTCTCTTTCTCTCTCTCTCCAGGTCTCATGTAGCTCAGGCTGGCTTAAATGCCTGATCCTCCTGCCTCTCCTATGTTGGGATCACAGGCATATCCTACCACCCCTAGCTGGAAACAACATTTTCTTTTAAGCAGTATTTAAAGAATGGGAGACTGCTTTCAAAGATATTCCCACAATGTCTCACATTTTAATTTGTAATGTAAGACTAGTCCTCTGCTATCTACTGGCCGATTACACAGGGAGAATGCTCAGAGAGACAGAGCTCAAAGCAGGTCCCCTGTGTCAAGAGTGGGACTGTGGGTGTATTGGGTGTACCTTAACTAAGGTGTTGGCTCATCAGTTCTCCATCTACTCTGAATAAAAGGACTCACTTGAAACACCTGGAGCTCAGCATGATGATTCATGCTTGCAACCCTGATAATCAGGAGGCTGAGGTGGACAGGTCAGCCTGGGCCGCACACACCAAGACCCTGTCTTTAAACAAGAGCAGACAAAAACCCTAGCACCGAACTTCTAAGGGGAAGTACTGTGCAACTATGAAAAAGGAGAGCATGGGCCTCCTTACTGATGCTGCAGCTGAGATGAAGAGCCACCCTTCTCATCCACTAGGGACTATATATAATGCCACATTTATGTCATCATCCCTAGGCCAAAAGCTCAGCGTTGTGATACGGTCACACATAAGCCGCCGAGAATGCCACACAAACCAGAGGTGGGTGTGACTGCAGTAGATCTAAAGTCACCTGCAACAGCTTCTGTAAAGGCGGGGGAAGTCACACCCTACCGTTGAGCTGTGTGACAGGAGAGGAGGAGGTAAGACAGGAAAGGCAGGCAGAACATTTCCTAAAGCTGGAGAGAAGGTGGTGTGGGAGAAGGATGATGTGAAGGACCTTGCAGAGGCAATGGTGTGGATGCTGACGCTGTTCCAATGCATTGGCTGGACCCAATGCAGAAGCACTATTGAGTTGGTACAAGAGTAATTACAACAACAACAACAACAACAAAAGAGACAGAGGACGTGGGCAGTGAGAATAAGCTGAAGTACAGCACCTGGGTCAAAGCCATCTTCCCAGAGGCTGCTCTCCCCCCAGGGTCAAACCACGAATGACTTAACCATATGAGGTACCATCCTGTCCAAGCAGAGGCTCAGATACTGGCCAAGGCAGAGCATCCTTCTCCTGGCTTGCAGCTCTGCAAGTGAGGAGAGGCTCCAAGGGCAGCCATGATTTAAGACTACAGATTTCAATCTGTAGACCAGGCTAGCCTCGAACTCAGAGATCCACTGGCCTCTGCCTCCCAAGTGCTGGGATTAAAGGCGTGCACCACCACTGCCCGGCAATAGAAGACATTTTCAATAACACACTTTACTGTGCTAAGTGACAACTGTGGGTAAGGGGGTGGGACAGCTTCTGTTTGACATGGGACAACTTTTGGTTGTTCAAGCTGCTGGGAACATCAAATCCAATCATGAAAACACTATAGATCCCATATGGATGGCAAAAGAAACACAACAACAACAACAAAAGGTTCATGTGGTCACCTTGGGGGACCCACTGGGTGAGGTTGACACAACTGTTGTAGATACGGTCCATGTTGTTCTTGGAGACTGTCTTGGCCACGGTTAACTGAGGCACCACCCCAGTGATGCCACACAAAAGAGGATGTCCCTGGTCATCCACAGCACATCACACGTTTGCAATTCCATGCTTTATTCCGGGTCCCCAGGTGCACGCCACTCCAAAACCCCAGGTCTGCCTAATTATACTTACTCTTGCAACAGCGCTTGCGGGGGGGACACTGAGTTCATTAAAGGGGGTGACATTTCTTCGGGGTAATAGTCAGTCCTCTGTGGCTCAATTCCAGGTTCTATTTTAATTTTTTTCTGTAATATGGGCTTCTCATATGATTCAATGACAGGTACTAAAAAATAAAAAATAGAAAAATCATTCTACACACCACGTATCCATTTCAACTTGCAAAAGCTCACCTCATGGCTTCTAGTGACTACATTTCTGTATGTGTATTTCTTCGTCTCTGGCAAGGACTCAATTTGTGAGCCACCCTCCCTTCTTTTGAAGCAGACAGAGGGCCCTGTGACTCAAGATGACTGTCCATGACAAAATCTGGCTATCCCCACAGTCCCCTCTGTAGGGTTGACAAACAGGTGGCTTTTAAGAGCCATTAGCAGCCCGATCAGAAAGTACTTAAATGTCCTTTGTGCCCAGGACTGTATTGGTACTCAGTAAATCAAAGTATAAAATACACTGTGAAAGTAACTAATGGTTGGACGCTCTCCCAATACCAACACTTCAAAGCAAAAACAGAAAGAACTGCCCGGGACAGGCCAGGATGTCCTTTTGAGAATATAATAGCTCTGCCGGATGTCCTCACCAGACTCCTGGCAGAGATGCCAGTCTACTAAGCAGGTGCTGGGTGTAGGGGCATGGCAGAATTTACCTGGCATGCCGCTGTTTGAATTGTCCATCTCTTCTGACAAGGAGACCATAAGAGGCTGCTGCAGGTGGCTTGTGTACATAAAAGGGACAGGCTGGACCACGACAGGCTGGATGACAGGGAGGATGCCCGGGCTCCGGATTCCATGTCTGGATAGCGCAGCTGCCATCACAGGCGGCATAGACAGTGGTACTCCGAAGGACTGCACTCCAGGAGAAGGGGGTGAGTATTTCTTAATGGGCGGGCTGGAGGAGGGCATGCTGAGCCCCGGCGATGCTCTCCGGTGGGATGGGAATTTCAGAGAGGAAGGCGAGCCGCCCGCAGAGGGTGGGGAGCCCCGCTTGTTCACAGTGAGATCCACTGGCTCCACCTGTATCCCGTGAGTGAGGCCTTCTGGGGTCTGGAAGAACTTGTCAGGTAAAGGTGTGGAGTAAATGACCCCGTATTTGTTGGGCTTCATCGATTCTATGTAATTCGATGGATAGGACTATGAGAAACGGGAAAAAGAAATGGAAAAGTATAAGGAGACATACTTTATAGATCTAGAGGTGTGTGATCCCCCAAAAAGCTATAGGAGAGATGGTTTAGCAATCTCTAGAAAGTAAGGTTGCGGGCTGGAGAGATGGCTCAGTGGTTAAGAGCACCACTGACTGCTCTTCCAAAGGTCCCAAGTTCAAATCCCAGCAACTATATGGTAATTCACAACCATCCGTAACAAATCTGACGCCCTCTTCTGGTGTGTCTGAAGACAGCTACAGTGTACTTACATATAATAAATAAATGAATCCTTTAAAAAAAAAAGAAAGAAAAAGGTTGCTGGGCCCCAAGAAAAACTGAAAATTGAATTCATAATTTTCTTTTTTCTTTTTCTTTTTTTGCCAGGGTGGCATGGGGGTCGAGACGGAGTTTCTCCATATAGCCCTGGCTGTCCTGGAAGTCACTCTGTAGACCAGGCTGGCCTCAAACTTAGAAATCCACCTGCCTATGCCTCCCAAGTGCTGGGATTAAAGGTGTGCACCACCATGCTCAGCACACTATTCATTCTGAGCTTCTCTGGCTATGGCTTTGACTGGGATTACTCTTGGGCTCACACTCTTTCTTCTCTGGGTCAGACAGGCTCAGTCTCTGCCTGGCTATGATCTGCAATTGTTTTCCCTTACAGAAGTGACTCTCTGGACCCAGTACCAGCAAAGCACCCAAGAATGGGAAACCAGACCATGAGACTTGCAGTGATGGGCTGACTCGCTCTGAGATGGGAAGATCCTGGTTGACGGATGCTGAGGTGGTAATACAAGATAACCTATGTAATCCTCTTCAGTTCACCCACGACACACGGGGTTGCCCTAGGAGAGCGAGCGCTCCAGCCCTTTATGCGGGAGATGTACACCATGGCTGTAAGACTCCTAACTCTAAGATCCCAGTGCACCCAAGGATGGCTAGGCACACTGTTGGGAATACTGATTGAGCATCTAGGGGGAGCAGCAGCCTAAGATGGCAAAGACTGTCACCTTTCTAGCAAAGTCTTAAGTGACAGAGACAAAGAGTAAAAAGATGAGCTGAAAGTTAAAAAAAAAAAAAAAAAAAAGACTTCCAATACTGTGCAGAAATATGCAAAGGAATAAGACCAGAAAGTGCAAGACACAAGGTTTCTGCGACAGCTTTCAGCAGGGGTAGAAGGGTGAATAATGACCATTCTAGATCTCATTTCCTCCCTCCTTTTAATGAATTAGAGACAGGATCTGACTCTATAGCCCAGGCTGGCTTTGAACTTGTAGCAATCCTCCTGCCTCTGCCTCCAAGTGTTGATCTGTGCCAGCATACGCAGCTCTCTTCCTTTCTTTAGAACTAGCCATACCCACCGAGTGTGGTGGCGCACGCCTTTAATCCCAGCACTTGGGAGGCAGAGGCAGGCAGATTTCTGAGTTCGAGGCCAGCCTGGTCTACAGAGTGAGTTCCAGGACAGCCAGGGCTACACAGAGAAACCCTGTCTCAAAAAAACAAAAACAAAAACAAAAAAAAAAAAGAACTAGCCATACCCAGCCAAGTATGTATCCCAAGGCAAGAGGTCCAGTTTATACAGCAACATGAACGTTAAGCCTATTGAAATTTAGTTAAAATAGGTGTTATTAAAAGAACAAGGCTCACTTAAAAATTAAGTCAGACATTATACCAAGAGGATCTCAATAATTAACTCAGGGAGACTCTTTGTGTGCTTTAATTCTCCAAAGGACACAGCTCCGGAGGGAGGCAAGACTTCAGGAAATGGACAGAGGGCTGCAATGTGTCATGTGGCATCTTCCTCCTCCCAGCCCTGCTCCTCCCAGACCTCCCACTGACCTAGATTTTAAGGACCACAGTCACTGGCAGCTGAATGGGACAGAGTAAGGGACAACCTTCCGTTGCTGTCACTGCTGGATTTTCTATCCGTGGCATGAACTTAGAATTCAGGCAGAACCTGAGGGATTTGAAAATTTAACAATATCCTCAGGGTTCTCAAAGTCATCAGGGAAGAAAAAAAGCCACTCATCAAGCTGAGTTTAACACACAGTGTGCATCTTCTATATGTGATTAGCACAAATGGATGGCCCTCTCCTCTACACTGCCTTCAAGTCTCCAAAGACCCAGGCTAGGTGTAGGGAGGTACTCTGGGACAGACACTCAACCCTATTAACTATTAGGTCCATAATTAACTATTTCCAGTTCAACTGCCCCACAAAAGGATGAAGAAATACAGTCCTTCCTTGGCTCACAGGCAAGTCTGAGAATCTTCCCTAAGCCAGGTTTAAGTATTTGGGTGGGGCACGCAACCTAAAGCAGTGGCTGGCACATCAGGTGTGACTTGTGACTTCCATTAAGCTACGTCGGTCTAGACCACGCCTGTCTTCTAAGTACACAGGTGTGGCTCACAGGCAGGTCCCAAATACACATCAGAAGCCAGTGTTGGATCAAAAAATAAAAATAAAAATATCCTCTGAGCATTGGCAGGTGTGGATGGACCCCACAACGTCCTCCGCCGTGTCTTCTATAACATAGCTGTCCAAAGATGAGACTCATGCAAAGATCTACCAGCTCCACCCCAGCTGTCTCTTTTCTTCTGTTGAGCTGTGCAGCGTGTGTCCACACCTCTGCGGCCTGTGTGTATGTGCTGACTGCTGCTTGTCACTAGAATGTGAGGCAAGAGCTTCATATGTTCTCAATGACGGTCTGGGATGAATTAACCTGCTTTCTGCAGGTCTTCGATCCCGGCAAGGCTGGGGCAAAGCCAATACTTTTGACTACTGAAGATATGGGGATTGGGTGGGAGGAGGGGAGCCTGGTCACTCCCCCAGAGGTCTCGCTATTTACAAAGTGAGACTTTCCAGTCTTGTATTTTATTAGGAACAGCTTTGAAGAGTTCTCTTCACAAGACAGTAAGTGGGTGGGACAACTGACAGGAACAGGAAGTCTCTGCTGCTGATGAACATGAAAACAAGGGGCATCTGTGACGGGCTACTTAGGAGTCCTCAGACCACAGGTGGGGCTGTGTGCACAGGAAGGCGGAAGGCGTGGCCCGTTCATAAACACTTGCTCTGGGCTCAGCAAATGCTCTGAGGCAAACAGAAGGCTTTCTGTCCACCTGGCCCAGGAAAACCACCAAGGGTTCTGCTGGGACAGAACGGGGGAAATGACTGGTTTTAGGTACTTCTCAAAGTACAGGGAGTCTGCTGGGTGACAAGATTCACCAGAAGAAAAAGAAAAAGAGAAGAGAAAAAAAAGGTAATTTAGAGAAAGATTAAAAAGTATTTTTTTCCCCTTCAATTTGTTTCCTTTCTGACTGCCCGAATCCGAAAGAACCCTAGTTTCCAATCTTTTCCCTAAGGCCTTTCAATCATTTGTACAGACTTTAACACAGTTTATGTTTCAGTAAAAGAATGGTGTTTCTTCACTTTTTCTGAACTATGACAAAAAATATCAATTAATGAGACTGCTTTGGCTAGGATTTTCTTTTGAAGAGGAAAAGGTGGTAGTGGGGACTGACAACAGAGATACGGACAGACACAACAACCTTAGCATGGTTTTGTGTGTGTGTGTTGGGATTAAATAAAAAAAATTCTTAGGCTGGAGAGATGGCTCAGCAGTTCAAAGCACTGACTGCTCTTCCGAAGGTCCTGAGTTCAAATCCCAGCAACCACATGGTGGCTCACAACCATCCATAATGAGATCTGACGCCCTCTTCTGGAGTGTCTGAAGACAGCTACAGTGTACTTAGATATTATTATTAATAATAATAGTAATAAATCAATCTTTAAAAAAATATTGAGACTGAAGAGATGACTCAGTGTTGAGAGCACTGGTTGATCTTGCAGAGGGCTCAGGTTTGGTTCCCAGCACCCACACGGCAGCTAGCCACTGTCTGCAACTCCAGTTCTAGGAGATCCAATGCCCTTTTCTGGCCTCCTCAGGCACTGTATGTGTTGACACACTCAATTCTAGCACACAGAAGGCTGAGGCAGGAGAACTGCCATGAGTTAAGGGCAGTATGGGATACACAGCAAGGCTCTGTCTCAAACGAAACAAAAGCTTACAAGTGTTCTAAACTGCTGTTAACATGCACTTTCTGACTCCTCCAGTTCTTCCTAGCAGGGCCAGGGAGATGAAATTTGAAGACCTGACAGCATACACTGAAGGTCTTTTTACTCCCTGCACAGTAAGGCCTAAGGGTAACTTTTGGAGCTAGAGTGAAATGCTGTGTCATGTGACCACCAGCACACAAAGGACAGAGAGATAACAAAATTACAAAATTACTCTTACAAAATACTCTTATATATTTCAATTTATGTGTGTGTTGATTTTGTTTGGTTTTGTTTTATTGGTCAACTTGACACCAATAAGGGCACCTGGGAAGAGGGACTTCAACTGAGAAACAGTTGTCTCTCTTAGACTGGCCTGTAGGCAAGTCTCTGGGGCATTTTCTTGACTAATGATTGATGTGAGAGGAATCACCCTTGGGTCAGTGGTTCTCGGTTTATGTTAGAGTTAGCTCTTGAGCAAGCCAGTAAGCAGAGCTCCTCTAAGGTGTCTGCGTCAGGCCTCTGCCCAGGATTTTCTCAGTGATGGAGTGTGACCTGGAGCTGTAAGATGAAATATACCATTTCCTTCCCACGTTGCTTTTGGTCATGGTGTTAATTCCAGCAGGGGAAAGCAAACTGACACAAAAGACTAGTTACAGTGGCCTAATGCATAGAATAAAAATTAATTTCCTTTTCTTTCCCCCCCAGTTAAGCACACTTTCCTGGGTTATCTCACACTGACCTCATAATGTGGGTCCTTGCATTAATTGAGATTGGGTTCATGAGCCGTACTTTCGTGCCTGATTAAGAACACTGGATGTGCATCAGTCAAAAGTATCACTGATGGCCACATGCCACGCCATTTAGAAACGTGATATTTTCCAGTAGAGATTCAGATGTGGCTATCTTTTAACTTTCATATTTCCGGAAGATGATCACGAAACAGCTGAGAGAAAGAGGGCTGAAGGAGTGCGCAGCAAAGCCTTAGCCCAATGCCTTCACCCTTCCTAATGCCGTGACCCTTTAATACCGTTCCTCATGCTGTGGGGACCCCCAACCGTAACATTACTTAGTTGCTACTTCATAACTGTAATTTTCACTGGTATGTAATGTATGTAATTGTAATGTAAGTACCTGATATACAGGATATCTCAACCCCACAAAGGGGTCGATACCCAAAGGTTGAGAATCACTGTCTTAGAAGAAAAGTCTGCTTTTTTTTTTTTTTAAAAGAATATAATTTTAATTGTTCAACTGTTACACTCAGGCACATGATAACTGCATTACCTGGCTATTGTGCTAGAATGTAAATATTATTTCCTTAAAGATGCTCTCACTGACTTTTTGTTACAGGCAATAGTAAACACATCATGAGCTTAGTAATAAATATCCATGGTAACTGAGTCCCAAGCACCTTGGAGTGACCCTGTCTGTGTCTTGTATAAGTGTTTCTGGCAGGACCTTCCATAGCCAGTGCATAAGGATGATCTAATTTTGCAAGCGTGTCATTCCCAACCTTCAGATACACATCCAGGCCAAGATTTTTTTCCCCTTGTGAATATTTTCCAAACCCATGGAAGAAAAGAGCCGGGCGGACTGGGAGCACTGCCTTGTTAGTCAGTGTCTGCTAAACCACATCCTCATGTCTAAACTGCTCCCGCTCTGAAAAGTCGGGCACCTCCTTGTCACCTGTGTCTCATCTGCATGGCCCTAGGACCTACACAGACACCTGGGCCACGTCTTAGTCCCCTGGTGTCTGAGTAGTACTACAGTCCGGCTCTCAAGAGGGGCTGACTAAGCACTAAGGCTTAGAAAGAGACTGTAGATGTAATTCCCACCCAGCCACACACTCTTCCAAGTGAAATACGATCTGGTCTTCCTGCCAAGTCCCCTCTCTGGCAGGCTTCTCCTCAAGCCATTCTTCCTGGAGCCGAAGTCCCATATGGCTTCTGTCGATGCTTTCTGTCTTCCTCTTTTTGTTTTGTTTTTTTTTTTTAAATCACTTTGTTTTCAATGTGTTTTACACATACATTTGTGAACTTACTTTCCTTGTGAACAGATCGGCCTACGGTTGACCCTGTCTAGGGGTGTGGGGGTAGTGACACCTCGCTTACTACTGGGGGCTTTGAGAAACACCACCTGTCAAACAAGAAGCACTTTACGAACCAAGCAGAGCACACGATGTTATCAGTTAAGAGAGGTGATTAGTTTAGGGAAGCTTACCACGGAGATGGGGTCCATGGCCTCTTGCTTGACAGGGACCGGGTCAAACATGAGCATCCTTTCAGTTATGCCTTCTAGGGTGTTCTGATGTCTGGCCTAGAAAACACAACAGCAGAGGCCTGGTCTTAATACTGAGGTCACATAAACTAAGAAAACGAAAACCCCCCTTTACCTCTTAGCTTCACTCCATCTTCTCTCTCCCTTTCCATACCTACTATGAAGAAGATGCCCTTTCTCATAATTAAAACCAGGCCTCCCAGGCAGGATTAAGTGAAAGCGGCATTGCTAATACAGCTACACAAACCCTGACATTTCTGGAACAATATGTACAGCCTCTTCTGCCAGGAAACCTTGCATGGCATCGCTGGGCAGCTCAGCAGAAGATCCGCCCCATCCCTGTGCTCATCAGAAGAACAGAGTGAGGAAGAAACCCAGAGGCCACCACCGCTGACTCCTGTTTGAACCCTCCAAACCCTGTTTAAGTGGGTATGCAGTACACACACTGTGCAGTACCTGTATGGTCACTTAATTCTATATTGATGTACTGACTCAAAGCATCACACACTGCTCTGTGACAAGATCAGTTTAAATTGTCACCTTCAGTCAAGTGTGGCAGTGCACACTGTTTACACCAGCACCGGGGAGGCAAAGGTAGGAGGGTCTCTGTGAGTTTGAGGCCAGCCTCATCTGCAAGTTAAGTTGAGGACAGTGAGGGCTGCACAGAGAAACCCTGTCTCAAAACAAAACACACCACCTTTGCTTAGAAACAGGGGCTAATGACCTAGCCCAGCAGGCAAATGCCTCTGCTGCTAAGCCTGGCCACCACACTTACCGCAACACAGAGAATGAGCAAGCTGCCCTCTATTTTGCAAGCCTGTATATAGGCTCGTGCGTATAAAAACATTGTTGCACCCTTATGCTTCCAAAATGTTCACTACTAGTAGAAATAGCACCAACACTTGGTACTTGTATCCTGCACAGTTTAATTCTTATGACAAATTCTCTAAAAGAGAATTCTTTGCCTTCTTTTTGATGGTCTCCCACGACACATCGTTTTTCTTTGAGTTACTGAGGCTGAACGTTTTTCATCTTTATTTGCCATGTACATTTCTTTGAGAATAGTACACCTGGGTCTTGAGACATACCCCCGCCCACAACCCTGTCTTCTGGACACATTTCCTAAATTAGCTTGCTGTCTAGTGAAGACAATGCCTACCTTGAGCTTGTCCTGCTCTGCCAGCTGTGACCAGACTTCACCCAGCTGCAGCGCCTTACTATCCCATCTTGGTTTATATGCTTAGCGCTTTGACTCTAGGCAAGGTCTTTACAGGTCCCTCTGGTTTGAGTGGCTTAAATGAACTTTCTCCTGAGAAGTGGTAAACTCAATCACTAGGAAGACTGAGAGAGGGGGACTCCCACAAGTTTGGGGCTAGCCTGGGCTACACAGCAAGACACTGTCTCAGAAAACTAAAAGCCCTGTGGAGGCTGCAGAGATGGCTCAGTGGCTAAGAATACATAACTGCTCTTACATTGGAGTGGCTCACAATCACCTATAACCTCAGCCCTAGGGGACCCATGGACTCCATGGGCACCCTCTCCATGGGCACCCTCTCCATGGGCACCCTCTCCATGGGCACTTGCATTCACCTGGCCCTAGCCACACATAGAAACATAATTTCAAATAAGAATAAAATCCTTAAAAGAAGTTCCGGGTTCAAGAGTCTTTGCATCTTCTACTCAGTATGGAGAATGCACATGTGTCCTAGCGGGTTACATTAAGATATTCACATACAAGCATGGATGGCTCTTGTCCTTCAGCATGTCTATGGAATCTCTTTAACTTTCATGGCAGCATGTAAATTGTACCCACCAATACAAGGCCCCGATTTCACAACTAATTGTCCTATACCTTAGGATGTATAATAATCTGCAAATACAATGTGACACCAGGTATTTAGCATGTAGCACCATGCTAAACTCCATGGTGCCATTACCCTCTAAGTATCCCAGCAAAAGATAAAATGACAGCAAAAACAAGACAAAACCAAACAAAACCCACAAAACAAAACTGAGTGATCGTATTAGGATGAAAGGAAAGCTGTTGTGTTTTGCCATCTAATAACTGGTCCTAATTGAGCAACTACACACACAGGTAAGGCCCTAGGACCTGTCCGTGCTCCACCCTTAGAGAAGAAAGGTTTATCTCCTGCTATCTTTAGAGACCAGAAAGCTAGCAGACAGGTGTTCTGCTCCCATTGATAAGGTCGGACAGTTTAGCAGCTTCCTACCAACACCTCAGTCTTTTAACAGGAGTTCGCTCTTGAAATCTATCCCATAAGATGCTTATCTTGGCTCTCACATTCCCAGGTGTGGAAGGAAGGAGGTGTGAGGCTTTAGACCTCAGGCGGCAGCCTAACCCCGCCCCGGCAGCCTAATCCCACCCTGACAGCCTAACCATGCCCCAGCGCCCTAACCACACCCCGACGAGGCAATACTTCTCACAGGAAGGATGCAGACCACACCCCTTTCAAGTTAAGGGATCCTTTTCCCTCTGAATTACTATCTCCACAGATGTGCAGTTTTTGGATTTGTGGTACGTACTACACACACACACACACACACACCCGACAACATTTATTGGTTTCAAACCCCAGAGCAATATATAAAGCAAGATAAATGATGCCTGGAAGCCTCAACTATTAATAAGAGCCTCTAGGGGAATCCAGGTGAGGTGGTATATGCTTGGTGGTAGATACTTTTATCTCGGCACTCAGGATAAAGCTGATGCAAGAGGATACCTCAAGTTCAAGGCCATTCTGAGAGTTGGGAGCAGGGGCTGACTTCGCATAACAGTGTGATGGTGTTTAAGTTCATTAAGTCTATTGTTAAAAGTTTAAACATAACAATAGGGAGAGGAGAAAACAGAACACACCAATACACATCAGACTGCCCGTTCAAGACAACAGCAGCATTTCCTCTGTACCAATCGCCCTGCTTTAGGCTTTATGGATTCTGGTGAGGAACCCAGGGAAGGGGGGTACAACTCTTGGCAGAATAGCTTGCCTAACACCACAAGGCCCTGGGTTTCAATACCTCATACTTTTGAATTAAAGTTAATATTTAAATCAGGAAAGAATGAGTACAGCACTACCACAGTGCCGTCCATGTTAAGAATGGGGATCTTTAAAGTTGGTTGGCAGTCACTCTTAATCCAGGGACAGTGCACTGCAGTTATCATTATCCTTTTTTAAAAGGTCGTTTTTCTTCTTTTGAAAAAGAGTCTCACAATTTATAGCCTCGGCTGACCTAGAGCTCCACCTGCCTCCCAAGTGCTAGACTGACAGATGCATACTACTACACCTCCTTCATTTCTTAAAAGGGATTCTGAAACCACCAACAATCCCTGTAGAAAGTCTTTTACTTACCACCCTGGCAGCAATTCTAAAGAGAACCAGTAGGTGGCGGACGAAAACAGGCTATGGAGCCTTAAGACGCTGGCAGAAGATTGGCGTTGTACCAGCCAGCCTCAGGGTCTTTAAAACCTTGTGGGTTTTAACCAAGCTGAGGAATCCTATTAACCACTTTATGTAGGCACTGCAGAAATGAGAAAGCCTCAAATGTGGTTGTTTCTCTATATCTTAGTTCTGTTTAGCTAAACACTCTCAATCTGAATTAGGCAATGACAGGGAAAAAAACCAGCATGGGGTCAAAACTTATTTTTGTTTTTAGAAGTTACTGAGCTGCTTAAAAAAAAAAAAACCAACAATATAGGAAAATCAGTTTTCCCCCAAATAATTTCCCATAATTGGAACAACTGGGTCATTTTGTGGGGAAGAGCTCATAAAACCTAATTTTCATTTAAAAGTGATGTCCCTCCCCTCTTCTACTTTTGACTGCAGATTATCAAACCAAGGATCAGGTTTCTGTCAGCATGTAACTTTAGAATTATATATTAGAAGCCTGGAGAATCATTTAGGTGACTTCTAGAAATGATACAATCCTGCAGTCTGTGAGGCTCACGGTACAACTACTTCATGGGGGGGGAGGGGAATGAATGGGGGCGGAGGGTGAACAGAGGAGTCAAGAGTTCTCACTTTGTTGAGGACAAAGCAAGACTTGCCTAACGTTCTCTCTTTTCTCTTCCCCACCTGGCCCCTTAAAGGCTTGTCCCAATTACCTGCTTCCCTCAAAGGGGACCTCAACCAGGTGTCCAGAGAACAGACTATTAGACAACCCCACAAGCAGCAATCAGCGAGTACCTTTTTCACTCCCAAGCATACGAATTTTCAAAAGAGGAAGTAAGTATATTACTGGTCCCCACCCTCACTCTCCAAAGGAACTGCCAGGGTAAAGATCTGGGCTCGCTGTGTATCTTGGCCAGGAGAGCAAACACCGTCCCTGGAGCTGAACTTCCTTTCTCGAGAAACCTTTCTTTAGATTTCCTTAACAAACTCTCTGAGCGCTCGCAGGACTAGTACTACAGGAAGTACCATGCAATGGCCTGGCCAGAAACGCAGAGGGGCAGGCACCCTAAGCCAGGCTTGCTTAGCGGTGCTGGCACCTACCTTGGAAGGTTGGAAGGGTGTCCAGTTTTCACACCACCCAAGGACTCACCCACCTCACTCTTCCACTGTTGACCTGAACAGAATTTCACTGGATAGTTCCGACTCTTTGCCTCTCATCAATTATTTCTGCATTACGTGTTTGGTAAAAGGGAGAAGTTCATTATTTGGTTTCAGATGGGATGCAGTGACTCTGGGAGCCAGCGATTTGCCCTCCCCTCTCTGTGAACAAGCCACCCAATTTTACTTTTCTGCCTCCACCCATCGGCTCCACCCCATGGAGAGTTGCCAGGGCGAGTCCAACTTGTCCAAACAGGACATAGCTTCAGATAAGATTCTGCCCACACCCTGTACTTCGGAAAGACCAAGTGAAGCAATTGATTTTACATGTAAATAAGGACAGGTGGAAAGGCAGCAACCGAGTAGGATCTCTCCT
>NW_022196905.1:57913449-57921119 GCF_008632895.1 Mastomys coucha | reverse complement strand
CGCAGAACGCCGGTCGGTCCCGCTTGGCTGCGTAGACCCAAACCTATATTACTCTCCGGGCCAGCTTTGACGTTCAAGGGCACCTGGTTAGTACTTGGGATACACATTTGTTTTCCTCCTTTACGCTCGCTGACAATTCTGTTTTAGTTTTCAGGGCAAGCCACCCAAGATAAATTGAAAAACACCCACAATGTCTTAATCCTGCTGTGTACACAGCTCAAAAGGCCTCGCCTAAGCCCTCACGGTTCTCCTCGGTGAGGCGTTATATAATCAAATCCAGAGAGGCTGCGTGAGGCCATGGGGCTTCTCATCTGCCTGGCTCACTCGGTGCCCTCCCTATCACTGGAGACCCACCTCACTCCACCCTTCTGGGCCTCCACCCATGGGGCCCCACCCTGCAGGGAGTGGGAAGGCTGGGAGGGACCTGGCTGGCTCCCGGCTGTAGCCAGTTCCTGGAAATTCCACCCTGAACCAAGGATGGCTGGAACCTTAAAAATAACCAGAAAGAACTGTCCTGGTGCTGTAGTTCCCAGTGCCTGGAGTCTCACTGAACTTTACCTCAGAGGACGCACCTCCCATACAAAACAGTGCAGGGGGACGGTGCCCTTCCCTTCAAGAGTAAACACAAACCAGAGAGCGTTTGCAACCTTTGCTGGGTAACATGGCTCCAGTCCAGCCCAACCCTCCTCCTCCTCCTCCTCCTCCTCCCTCTCCCTCCAGTCCCTGTTCTAAGAGATTGCCCCTCCTTAACTCCCATTTGCCTTATTTTCTCGTCTTTCACCATGGAAACCTAAGGTCATCTGTGAAGTCTGCCCCACCCCTTTTCTCCATTTCCACCACAGTCACCCGGGCTAGGTCCTCAGGCCTCCCGCTGGGGTCGGGAGCGCCGAGAAAGGGGGGAGTAAGGGGTGGGAGGGGAGGGGGGGAAGTAAGACAGCCCAGCTCCCTTGCCAGCGGTCCCTTCCTCCAGGGTGGTTAGCTGCTTGTGCCTGTTACCAACTTCCTAACCAGCCCAGGCTCCCCAAGCGGCCCTGACTCCCCCTCCCCAACGCCAAGCTTTTGTTCATTTTTGGCCCCGATGCTGGGCAACAGCGTGGTATGCCCCCTCCCCTTCCGGCTTATCTAAATCCTCCTAATTCTTCAAAGACCTGCTCAGGGCTCTCTCCACCCTACGTGGCCAGCTGACTACTGCCCACAACATCCAGGTTGGCCTCTTCTTACCTCAACAAGCTAGAAGGGTGTGTTTTCTACCCCTACCAGTGGGGTCCAGGCAGGTCCCTTCCCTGACACCTTATAGAAGGTTCTCTTGCTCAGAAGGGATACTGAAAACAAAGTTGTTTCTGTGTTAGGCCCAAGGAAGTAACAACTAAACAGGCAACCCCTCCCCACCAATAATAGTATTTAATTACAAGTGACCAAGCCTTGAGAAGCACTTCCGAAGCCATCTCCTCCTGAACACTTGAAATGTTCCTAAACAGGTTCTAAGGGGGAGGGAGGGCCCAGCCCTACAGGAAATTAATGATCAAAACTTCCTTTAAAAAGTTACTGCCCCAACCTTAGCCTGGCCTAGCCAGTCTCTGGAGTCCTTCCCACTATCATCCCTCAAACATTTTTTTCCCTTACCCACCCATGGAGGTCTTTTAAATAAGCCTAGTATCTAGGGCTCTGAAACCCTACAAGAGAATGGTAAGAGGGTAGGGGACAGGAGCCAGCTGGAGTTGATGGGTTTTTCTTGTTTTCTAAAGATTACACTTCTGCCTGGTGTCCGGGCACATGCTGGTCTTCCCAGTTCTCAGGAGGGATCCACAGAACTGCTACAACTCCGAGCCTGGGCTACACAGAGAGACCCTGCCTCAAAACCAACAGAGAGAGTGCTTTTGTTTACCAATGGGGATATGTCTGCCAGGCTGGTCACCACCACCTTCCTGACGAATGTCCTGGTCTTAACTCATCTGTGTCATTTCAAGCCTTGAGTGGGAACTGCCTTCTCATTTCACAATGAAAACACTTGGAGGGCGGGGCCTAACAACCTGCCAAGTTCACACAGCTGGAGAGTCAAGATTCGAACCCAAGTTCACCCGCTGACTTCAAGGCTGAGGACTTGGCAAACCACTCAACGCAGAGGGGGGATGACACTCTAAGCCGGTCTTCTTTGAAAAGACTGGTCCTTGTGGGAAAATGGAGTTCAGTGATAAACTTATAGTAGCCAACAGGGATGATTTTTTAACTTCCCCCCTTCTTTCCAAGCCTATCTGGACACAAGATCAAAAGCTACATTCTGAAGGCTCCCAATTAGGTTATTACTCTTGGTAGCCAATGCACCTGCAATTGGTCCATAAAACCGCCGAGAAAAATTGGCAGCTTTTACCCAAGTAAATACGGAAATCCTCACAGTAACTGTACAAAGGCGGAGGGGTCAGGTCTTCGTCCCCATTTTAGAAATGAGGAAACAGAGGGACTCGTCCACACGTGGAGCCGCAGCCAAGAACCAGAGTGCGCCTGTTGGCAGACCAGAGCTTTTCTGTGCCGCACACCCTGGGTGGAGGGAGCCATTTTTGGGTGGAATCACCTCACCCTGGGGTCACTCCCGAACCCAGAGGGTGTGGTGTGCACACTGGTCCGTGGTAAGCTGTAAGCTGTGCCACCGGGAGGTTCCAAGAGCAATTAGGATTTCAAAACGCCTTTCCAGGTTAGATCACTCACTGCAGCTCCTCTCCATCCCGTGGCATAACTCTGAATGATTGCACATAACGTGAGATTACACTAATGACTAGGTGCTCAATAAATACCTGCGAGATGAACACACGTATGGATGTCAAACTACACTTCTCATGTTAGGATAAACAAGAAGGGCAAGGACCAGGGATGAGCATGGGTCCGAGGCCAGTGAAGCCGGCATGTCTAAAACAAAATGTGAAACCTTGAAGGGGTGCGGGGAGACTAAAGTACCATGTTTTGGAGAAGCGGAGCAGAAAACTGATCTTATTAATCAAAGTATTCGGGAGTGCAAAACTTGGAAGGTTCCAGGGTAGAGAGTGCAAGCACAGGTAAAGAGTGGATGGCAGTGATTAGACTCCAACGGTAAGCAGTTCTTGGAAAGAATGGCAGAGGCCATGGAGACAAACGTAGGCTGCGCTCCAGGGTAGAGGCTGACTTCAACCATCTTCATTCCCTCTATCCTGTCCGGACATCTCTTGCATGATCCCTAAATCTTCAAAAACCGGCAACTAACCTAAGTCCCAGACTAGGCTGAACTCAGAGATATTTCTCCTGAGAGGGTGAAAGCTAGACCGGGGGTGGGGTGGGGTGGGGACTTGGGGAGGGGTTGAACTGAGTGCGCAGGCGCAGATGGCCAGGAACCTGTCTGCTTGTCAGTCGTTGCTCCATCTTCGCACCACCTCCCCTTGACAATTAGCTGGGGAAATGATAATGTATTCAGCCTGCCACACAATGGAAATGAGTTTCAAAAACCTCAAGGAACCAGTTTTGCCAAAGAACTTTGCTGAAAACACGCAGACCAAGGCACAGAACAGCTTCGTTAGTGCACTGAAGACGGCCACAGTCCACATTAGGTGTGCACACAGTTGAAGAGCATAGATACTTTTTTTTCTTTAGAAGAAAACATCTCTAGTCCTGATTCACAAAGTTTCTAACAGTGCCGTGTTTCCCTATTAACTTTCAAGGAAGGAGGTTTGGGGTGGGGGAGCAGGGCTACCTCTTTCAGACAATACTCTCCCTTATCAGGGCAGACTCTGTCTGGTTTCCTGTCTCCGAGCTCTGGCATGACTGTCTAGGATGAGAAGCAGGGTCTGGACAGCAGAGCCTGAAATGAGAACACTGTAGACCATCCTGCTCACTCTGAGGTGGCACTGAAGAGAAAAATACCTCTAGCAAACCAGTGGTGATTGCTCTAAGATTCTAGGGACTTCTCTCCCCATAACAGATAGGATCAACCACTAACTAACCACTTCAGAAATAAGTCCAATTAGTGTGTGTGTGTGTGTATGCAAGTGGGTGTAAAACCAGCATTTGGAAATAGGTGAGAACCCAGAGACAATGAAGTTAAATTAGGCATGATGAGTTATACGAAGCGACAAAACTATTGTTCTCGTGCCTAATGGATATAGAAACTCCCAAATACAACTTCCCTAACAATTTAAGACAGCATTTAAAAGCTTGCAACACTCCTGATCGAGTAGACTAGACCCTAATCAAACCCATTAGCCACCTCCCTGTCCCCACCCTAGCAGAAAGAATGATGTGGTATAAACCTCAGCAGGACTGTCTACCCAATCCAGTTGGCTTGTTACTAACTTTGTATTTCAATTTAAATAATTTATGAACTTCAGCTTAAAGGTCTCTTGTTCTCAGTGCAGCTTAATATTTCAAGTTGCTTTGTTCTAAGAAAGAAAAAAAGAAACCAAATTAAACCACTATTGAGGATTTCTAAGACTCCTATGATTTTTCAAGGAAAGTTATCATTAGCCTACTGTTTGACCCTAGTAACTTTCATAGATGAGGCAGTTGGAATATTTATTTCACTTCATATCATGTTAAATCTTCCTTTTGTAACTATTAGGAGGATGAGATATTTAAAGCAACTAGCTGTGCTCAATCCTGGCAGCTCAGGGCTGGTTTGTGTTCAGTCATCTCTTGAATAAGTCCATCTCGAACTCTGTATATCATTCCTTTAGGTCTTAAAGAAAATCCCCAAGTAAGTTTGAAAAAGACACATAAAAGTCCCCACCCCCAACTCTTTTAAAGAAATAGTTTCTCCAGAGCAGAGAGAGAGAGAGAGAGAGAGAGAGAGAGAGAGAGAAAGAAACACTACACAGTTTATCCAGACTGTTGAGGCCACAAACTAAAGATTGAAAAACTGATATTATGAGAAAGATAAGCATCCCTGTTTTCAAAACAGAAGATTACAATTTTCCAAACCATCATTCAAGAAAACCAACTGGCGTTTACCTCTCCTTTTCCTTAAGACTTTTATCTTAAAATGGGCTAGCAATCACCTCAGGATCTAGTAGTCTTTGCCCTTTAAAATACTACTCTCCTGGTTTAATATTTATCCCTAAAAGAAATAACCCTGGAATTTTTTTTTCTTGATACATGTCATGCTTTGCTTGAATAATTTTTTTTCTAGAAATTTCTCCTTCAAAACAAGCAAGAATTTGCAAGTCAGCCCAGGTGGCTAAATTCTCCATCCCTTGGTTCTACCTTGGGCAGCTGGGAGTGAAAATGAGCAAGGGTGGGCCAGAGCTTTCACATAATGCCAGATCTTTAACTCTGAGGTGTTAATCCTGATCTAAATTTCACAGCTTCAGGGCAATGTGCCTATCTCAAAACAATGGCTGTATCCATCTTCACAGGAAAACTGCAAAACAACTTCCTTTAGATTTGTCTGTATGCCCACGAAATTCCCTAACATCACAACAGTGGGATAACTTTTAAAAGGTAAAAGTATTGATTTGCCCCTATAAACTGTGGGGCAAAGGGTGTGTGTAAAAAGGTTAACTGACTTCTCATTATGACATAACACAGGCATCTTAAGCAATCACAGTGTAGAGACATGATAACTCCCTGGGTGGGGATACAAAGTTTAGGGGCAGGGACCATGGCCTGGTTTAGGCTACTGATCGACCAGAAAACAGCCTGAAACAGGAAAGAGCACACATATGCCACTTGGAATGTATGACGCAAACCCCAGCCTTGAAACAAAGAACAGGAAACAGCCCGGCCGGCAGTGCTGGAGAGAGAGCACAGAGAAACATTTAGCCAGCCCTCCCTGACCCTATATTCATGAGCAGCTGGAGTTTTTTAAGACAACAACAGGGGGGTGGAGGTGTTTGTTCTATGGGTGTGAATAATAACACCAGCTTTATACAAGGGGACCTGCCCTATTTACAAACAGGAGCTACAGCATACAGTAAACATCCCAAGTACACATGCGATTTTATCATCTTCAAGCTGCAGAGACCTTCCGAATTACCTAGTGCCAGCCTCCTTCCTGATTTCTATTGTCCCTTTCGGCCAGGTCCCAAGGGCTAGCAGTCCCGTGCCCTGACCAAATTCTACGCTGGGAAAATGATCTGATCTAGCCATGCATGGTGCATATTGAGGAAAATCTAGAGAATGCCCTGCTGTAAGAGTCCATGCTGCAACTGGGTTACCCCACAGAACCAAAGCTGGACCAAGCTAAAATCCAAGACAGACTTTGCCTAGTTAGCCACTTGAAGATCTCTTTTTCAGATGTCAAGGACATAGCTACTCCCTGGTTCTCCACATAAACCTACTGAAAGTCACCCTTTTCACCTTTTTTGGGAATGCGATTTTTTTACTCCAAAACTGATATGCAATTCATAAACTCCAGCACCAATTTTACCAGATAATCTATTAATGGCTCTTTTCCCTGAGGGATTCTAAGGCAGCAGGGGCCATCTAAAGTCCCATCCACAGTATTTTTTTTTTCTTTATACTTTGTTGGCGAAGATGGTTTAACTCAACTCAGGTTTCCATTATCAGGGACTTAAGGATTGGTGTGTAGACATAACTACAGGTTAAAAAGGGAAAAGGAGGGAAGGAGGGGGATGGCTTTGCTGTACCCATAGCAACAAGATTGGACTTTAATATAGAAACTTTGCAGGAAAGAGACAATAGCTCTCCCCACAACCATGTAGCTTTGTATTGCAGAAGGGTTTGCAACCCAAGCAGCTACTGTCACTCCTAAACTTTGATACTCTCCTTCGTTTCAGTCAAATGGTCTCTACAGAGCACCTTCACAGGACTTGGCCAGTGGCGATAGTCTGCAGCAAACCTCACTGATGAGAAAACTCATTTTCTCTAGGGAGTTTAAATTAATCAAACATCATCTTTCAGGTTTCTCTTAACAGTGTAATGTCAGCACGTCTAAGCCAAGGAATAATTCAGGGGGCTCTTTCTCCATAAACGCTAACTTATAAAACTATGAAGATGCTTGTTATACCCCTGGCATGAGGCAAGCTATCATGCAAGCAGAATTCCTTATAAAAAAGTGTTCCTCAAGTTTATGCATAAAATTCTCATTTTTATCATAACTGGCCCATGCTCACTCAACTTTGCTTAGTAACAAGATACCAAATCTAAATGAGTTCAGAATACAAATTCATACTTCCCCCCTCCCATACACCACTCTTGAGAATAAAGTATCTTCAACAATATTAGAGAAAAAAAATATGTTCTTAGAATAAAATCTCAATGACTCCGTGTAAAATAAAAATCTCAATGACTCCGTGTAAAGTGTTTATTTTGAAGAATACAAGGTGAACAATATCCAGTGTTCATTTAACTGAATTATTCAAAGGCTCATTC
This sequence comes from Mastomys coucha, assembly GCF_008632895.1. NCBI lineage: Eukaryota > Metazoa > Chordata > Mammalia > Rodentia > Muridae > Mastomys > Mastomys coucha. The sequence continues at coordinate 57,913,769 of NW_022196905.1, read as the reverse complement.
ATAATCAACTAGTATTATTGTAAAATACTACTATTGTAAGTACTGCAGTAAAAATTTACAGGAGTGTTTCTGTTATCCGCCAAAGATACGGATATGACAATTCCAACTCGTATTTGCCACTTCCAAGCTATCCAAAGGTTTTCTGGTCCACACCACAGTCCCGTGGTCCCTACAGGGCTCCGGTTCCCTAACACCGAAGGCGCTCTGCACTGCTAGCCACGCTGCAATCCTTTGCTTCAGGCACTGCGGCAGGTTCTCTCCATGTCCCCAAAGGCTGACTCTCCAAACCTCGGTTGTTCTTTTCCTCCCTCCCTGCCTCC
>NW_022196905.1:57845494-57913439 GCF_008632895.1 Mastomys coucha | reverse complement strand
CCCACAAGCCAAATGACCCAGCAGTTAGCGCGCTCCAGGTACCGAAAGGGGATGCTCCTTCAGTCCCAATCGCCCCCAAGTTTCTCGCCAGGGGCGCTGGAGGCTAGGCTCCAAGTTTGCTGGGCGGCAGCTGGGGGCGCGGGCGGGGGGCGGGAGCCCCGAGTCCCGGCGGGAGGGGGAGGAGCAGGCGCGGGTCCTCGCCGCTACCTGGGCTCCCTCCATCGCGGCCGCTCGAGGGGTGCGCCGGAGGCTCCGATGGGAACCGAGCGCGCGGGGGATGGGGGGCCGGGACCACACAGGTGAGCCCCGCCCGCGGGCTCCCGCTCCACCGAGTTCCCCTATCCCACGATCCCGCCCGCCATCCCCTCCCCCTCGCTCCTCCACCCCAGCTCCGATGCACTTTTCCCAAGCCCGAAGGAGCCCTCGCTGCACCCTGAATCCGTTCTCCGCGCCCTGCTTTCTCCGAGGCGGGGTGGAAAAAAAAAAAGGAGAGAGAGCGAGAGAGAGAAAGAGAAGCAAGCAGATGCGGCGCAAAGCGGGGCGCAGGACGGCAAGGTGAGGGCGCGGGGACTTACTCTGCCAAGCGCGGTGCCGAGCGCAGCGGCCAAGAAACCCAGGCCCGGCTCCCCGGCGCCCGGAACACCGCGGGCCGGCAGGTCAAGCGCTTCGGGCCGGACGGCGTCGGGGACAGGGACCGCGACAGCACGGACGCGCGGGTGGGGTCGGCTCGGGTGGCGCTCGCACTGCGCTCCGGCCGCGGCTCCGCGCGGCTCGGCTCCCGGCTCCCCTCTGGCTCCTTGGCACCAACTCCGGGCAGTCACATGACGCCGGCGCCGCTCGCTCTGCGAGCCTCCCCGGGGCTGGCGGGGTAAGTAGAGGCTGGGAGCCGGGGTGGGAGGGTCAGGGAGGGGCAGCGGGAGCAGCCGCAGCCGCCCGGGCTGGGAGGGGTCCCCACCCACTTGGGTGGAGGCAGCCGCCGGAGGGGTCGGCGAGTCACTGGCAAACACGCACCCCGCCCTGCCCTTCCCCGCCCCCGCCTCCCGCGCCGCCCCCGCCCGCGCCCCGCCCAGTCACCCGGGGCCAGCCTGACAGACACTCATTATTCCCCGGAGCCGGGCGCCGCCCCGCCGGCTCGACCTGTCCCGCGAGGCGCGGCGCGGCCTCGGGGCTGGGCGTGAGCAGCCCCCGCCCGGCTCTCCACCCTGGGCCTCCACCCGGCCGAGCGCTCCGCCCAGCGCCCTGAGCCCAGAGCCCGCGGCCCCGCCCTGGCCGTCCCGGCCTCCTCGCTGCGTCCTGAGCCCCGGGGTTGGGGGAAGGAAGGGCGGCGTTTGGCCGCTCCGGGCGTCACACGCTCACGGCCCCTAGCGACTCTTCCAAAACACATAGCCCGGGTTCGCAGGCGAGCCGGGGGGTGGGGGTGGAGGGGAGCGGTGCCGTCAATCACTCGCTCCCGCTGGAAGGGCCGCCCCTCCAGGGTTTGAGGGCGGTGGAGCGGGTGTCGCAGCCCAGGATGCCGGTCCCTGCGTCGGGGAGCGCGGTGCTTCGGGAGCGATCGCTGCCCGGTGCCGCCTGCGCGCTGGAGCCCTGGGTTCCGAGACTCCGAGTCGCCCCTGTCCTTTTCGCCTACCCTGCAGGGGCGGCGCGCAAGCGCCTCCAGCCTGGAGGGACTTGGCTGGGAAAGGTGGAGACCCCCGGAGGAGTGCAACTCCCCAAAGCCCTCCCCCCCCCCCCCCCCCGCTGCCCTGGAGCAAAAAGGCGGCCGTGGGTCAGCCTTACTGCCGGAAAATTTAGCAAACTTCGGGCAGATCCTCCCAACTGGGGCGAGAGCTCTGGCTGGCCTGGGGCTCAGTCCCGGGACCTTTCCTTTCACACTTTAAGAGGGCTAGCAGCCTCCAGGTACTTTTTCTGTCGAAACCAGGCCAGTGTGAGGACAACTTCGCTGAGCTTGGTGCTAGGCTAGAGTCTGATGCCTTAGAGTTTCTTTTAAAAACAGTATTAATGTAATAAGGAACGCAATAAAAAGAACAAAGGACAAATTGGTTCAATTGTTTTAGTTCTATGTAACAACCCGGCTTCAGTCTACGGCTTGTTATTACTTCAAGATGTTTTAAAGGGCCTGTAAGTTCACCATTCTCACTTTGATGCTTCAGCCAGGCATGGTACTACTTAAAACGTAGTGATACATAGATTCCCCGCTCCTTGTTGTAACTACATGGTACAATTAAACTAGAACCCGGTAACCTCCAACCCTGAAACTGCCTGTCCTGAGGAGACCCAGAACCCACTAGTTCACATTCCAGTATAATGTCTTGTTTAAAATGTAAGGGATGGGGGTCTGGCATGGCTTATTTCCAAATAAAATAGTCAAAGAAAAAGTTGGGGTTTTTGTGTGTGTGTGTGTGTGTGTGTGTGTGTGTGTGTGCGCGCGCGCGCGCGCGCACGCGCGATTTGTTAATTGCTGCTCTTTGGTCACCAATCCTTAGCAGTATACTTAAATGGCTTGGATTTAAATGAGCTGAAAATGTGCTGACTCTCTGTAATTGTTTGCCTGGTAGGTGCTTGTTTCACCCAGGATGACATGGGATAATGAAAAGGCGAAAACCTGTCTTTTATTGTTGGAATGGACATTGCACACACACACACACACACACACACACACACACACACACACACTGGTAAAATAGATCTGATGGCTTGAAGAGTGGCCCAAGATAAGAAGGGAATGTCTTTGGTATGGTGGGGGTGGAAGTTAACACCTTAGTGAACACTCTGATTTGGGTGCCTCAGGGGAGGAAGATCTAATCAAAACCTGCCTTGTTGAGTAGCTCAGCGGGAGACATAGAAGCCCTTCCAGGTGGGCACTGTCAGAGCTGCCTGAAGTCATCCGGGACTCTTGCCTCTCCCTAGCAGATCACCAAACCATCTCCTGCCATTATCTACTCCGTGGCCACTACCCTGGTCCACCCTGTTGCAACAGTGTCTCCCATTTGTAACATGATTAAAGGTGTGGGAAGAGTGGAAGCAATGGAGTAAGAATGTCCTTTCTAAATAAAGTACAGATCTAAATGTGTCAGTTTCATGGGTGACTCAGTTTAGGCTCAACCTTTCTATCCCTACAGAAGGGTTTCTGTCTTCATTACTTTTCTATTGCCGTGCTAAATGCCATGATCAAGCTACCTGCGAGAAGGAAGGGCTCATTTGAGGCTTGTGGTTTTCTCTTCACCATCACCGTGGGAAAGTGTGGCCCCAGGTAGGTATGGCAGCAGGAACTGGCAAGAGCTAACATTCTGAACTGGAACAGCAGAGAGCTAACTGGGGATGGTAAGGGGCTTTGATATCCCAAGTCACCCCCCCAGTGACCCCCTTCCTCCAGCCAGACATCCTCCAAACCTCCTGAAACAGGGCTACCAACAGGAAACCAAGTATTCAGGTGCCCAAGAAGATCTCATTCAGACCAGCACATTCTGCTCACTGGCATCTCTAGTCTGGCCATGCGGGAATGCAAAACGCATTTAGTCCGGTTTCAAACGTCCTTATAGTCTTTCAGTCTCAACCCTGAGTTCTAAGTCCAAAGTCTCTTCTGAGGCTCAAGGCAATCTCTTAGTTATAACTTTCTATAAAAATTTAAAAGCAAGCTACATACTTCTAATGTACAGTGGCACAGACTGTACATGCCATTTCAAAAGGGAGGAATGGTATAGAGAGGAAATACTGGACCAAAGAAAGTCTGAACCCCAGCAGGGAAAACTCCGAAATTCTCTATCTCTTTGTCTGATGCCAAATGTCTCTGCCATTCTTGCTCTGCTGCAGGTAACATACTCATCTCTCTTGGGTTTATGCTACTTCTTGTGGGCAGCTCTCCTTGGTAGATATCTCACAGATCTGGCATCTCTAACAGCTTGGGCTTCACTTCCACAGCTTCACACAATAGCCTTTCATGTCCCCGGGGGAGGAGACTCCTCTGCCATACACCTGGCCTCAGTGGCTCTCTGAAAACCATGGGGACTGTACAGTCACTTTACTTATAGAGCCTTCATGACTAAAGTCAGTATCATGTGGACAACACTGCCCAGTTTGGCATGGACCCTGTTCACCAAGCATTTGAATGCATTTGCAGTAGTTTTTGTGTTTGTTCCTTCCTAGGAGCAGTTAATTCTTTGGAAGCTTAGCTGGGTTGGCTCTTGCCCTTGGAGTACTCTCCCCTTTCATCTACTGCACACTACACCCTTCCTTATCTCTTTCTTCTCTAGCCTTTGTCTGCAGCACTAAGGCGCACACTGCTCTTTTTTTCCTCTTTAAACTGTCTGTCCTGTATTTCTTCCTGCAGTACTTGCTCTTTTTCCTGTAGACCCATATATAGCCATGGTACAGTCATTATTAGGCTGCTTTAAAATGTCTTCCAAAGGAATCAAATCACTAATTTTAAATTTGACTTCAGGCAAATTCTTAGGACAAAGGTGGAAGGAAGAACTGTCCCTAGCCCAGTTTCTGTTAAAGTCCTTGCTTCCCTTTGAAGCCTTTTGAGCTGGCCCTCCAAAGTGTCCAAGGCTCTCAGCACTGTCTTCCAAGCTCCTACAATGCCATCCCATTAAATCCTGCTTTAAAAATTCAACTGTGTTCTAGTCCAAAGTTCCAAGTCTTCTACTTTTCTCCCCAAACCCACATGATTAGTCTGTCACAGTAATACCCCACTCCTGGTACAAACTCTAGTCTTAGTTCACTTTCTGTTGCTATGACTAAGATATCATAACCATTTGCAACATAGAAAAGGAAGACTTTAAGCTGGGCAGTGGTGGCACATGCCTTTAATCCCAGCACTTGGGAGGCAGAGGCAGGCGGATTTCTGAGTTCGAGGCCAGCCTGGTCTACAGAGTAAGTTCCAGGACAGCCAGGGCTACACAGAGAAACCCTGTCTCGAAAAACAAACAACAAGAAAAAAGAAAAAAAAAAGGAAGACTTTTTTTGTTGGAGGGTGGGGAGAGGGGCTTATGGTTCAAGGATGAGAGTCCATCACTATCATGTATGGTATGGAAGCTTGGCAGCAGGCAGGCATGACCACAAAGAATAGCTGAGAGCTCACATCTCAAATGGTAGGCAGCAAACAGAGTTTCTAGTTAGGGTGTGGCTCAGCTATTAGTACATACCTTTCATGCCTCTGGCTGGAATATAGACAGACCCTTTGTATACACCTTTAATCCCCCCCAAAAAATAAAGATAAAGTTAGTTGGTAGAAAGAAGCACCCATGTTTGAAATTGATGTCTAATTGAGTGGCAGAAAAAGTGACAAATCAGAGAAAGATTTGATAAAATAGGCTATGCCCAACTCTTGCAAGAAGAGAGAGAAAAAGAAAGTTACTCAAGGGAGAGACAGACAATACAGGAGGAAGAGAGTCCAGTGCAGAATACAGTAGAGTTTGTGGAGAGCAGTGCAGTGGAGCTGAGAGGGAGAAAGAGGCAGCTTTACCAGGAGAGTTTTACAAAGGCAGATTGAAGAGATAACAAGCTAGACACAGGTAAAGGCAGAAGTAGCAAGAGAATGAAAAGGAGCTCGAAGATTAGGAAAGATTGCTAGAGTTAGTTTAGGACCAGGCAGAGCAATTCAGAGGCTGAGTGAGAAGCCAGATTGAACCAGTCAACTGGGAAAAGAGTTTGAGCCAGAACTGCTGAGTTGAACCAGCCAGCCAGAGATCAGAAAGAACAAGAAAGGTTGAGCTTATTCAGCATCAAGTCCCAGAGGCTGGAAACATCCTAGGCCTCCATTAGATTAGAGAGAGAGGCTGGACACTTCCAGGACTAGGGCTAGGTTAGCAGATGGAGGCAGTGAGCCTCTGAGACAACAATTACAACAGGAGAATAAAAGATATTTTACAGAGCTACCTGAGGTGGTGGGAGGGTTTGATATCTCAAAGCCTAGTGAGTACTTTCTCCAGCATGGCCACACATCCTAAGCCTCTCCAAACATTCGCCAACATACGATGGACCAAGTGTTCAAATGCCCCCAAGTCTGGGGGACATCTCATTCAAATGATCACAGTTCTGTACCTCTCACTTAACCCCTTTACCTGGTTCTGCCTTCCCACCCTGCTCTGCTCTCTTCCCACCCACCCTGCTCCCCTGGCCTTTGCACATGCTTGTTTCTCTAGGTCAGTGGTTCTCAACTTGTAGGTCATGACCCCTTTGGGGGGTTGAATGACCCTTTCACGGGGGTCACATACCCTGCATATCAGATATTTATATTACAATGCATAAATAACAAGTTTACGGTTAAGCACACAACAGAATTTATACCAAGCTGTTTTGAGAGTTCCTTTTTCAAAGCAATTAATCTAAATCTCTTCACCTTAGCCTCAGGCAGAATCCTCAGACTATGGCAAAAAGCAGCCACATTCTTCACTAAAATATCACAAAAAGTCTCTATGCCACATATTGAAATTCTTCTCCACTGAAACCTCTTGGGCCAGGTCTGCACAGTTCAAGTAACTCTTAGCAACAAAAATCTTCCATATTTCTACTAAGATAGCCCAATAAGCCCCACTTAAAGCATTCCACTGCTGGTAGATCTGTGCCCACAACGCCGGGCTTTCTCCCTTCTACTCTCAGCACGAGTAGTCCCGGCTCAGGCAATTATTCTTATGCAAAAATTAAATGCCCCCAAGATTTCCTCTTTGTTGTTATGGTTCAGAATGTTTCAGTTTCTTGCTCAGGAAATTTTCTCTTCCTCATTTGATAATGGGACAAGTGACAAGAGCAGGAGTGTGTCATGTGACTGTGAAATTGTGAACAGCACAGGTCCATGTACCTTAGAGAACAAGGCTATGGTTTTTGAAGTAAAATTGGAACTCTATTAAGGGCCACCCATCTCTAAAACACTGCAGTGTTGTGGAGATTCTCTCAAGCATCTCTACAAGTTCCCACTTATCCATCTGTCCATCCATCCATCCACCTGTCCAATTTAAAATTTCCCAGAATAATAGAATAGCCTGGAAGTGTTGGGGTTGAATTAGAGCTAATAGTTGGTCTTGCTACATAGCCCAATCTGGCCTCAAATTCTCAATCCTCCTGCCTCTACTTCCCAAGTCCTGGGATTATGGGTGTGCAGTACTACACAGGGTTTGGATGACCATGAGTTCTGATTGTAAAAGTATCTTTTATTCACCAGATGTAAATGTCATCTGGAGGCTTACTGCTGAATAAGCTCATCCTGTCTAGCTCTTTCTGAACTCTGCCTGGCTGGTTCAGCTCAGCCGTTCTGGCTCAAACTCCTCTTCAAGGTGACTGATCCAATCTGGCTTCTCTCAGTTTCTCACTGAATTGCTCTGCTTGTCCTCAAAGTAACTCTGGCAATTTGTTCTAATCTTCTGGTTTCTTATTCTCTGGCTTCAGCTGCCTCTGCTGACCTGCACTGAAGTGCATGAACTCATGAATGAACGCAACTCCACCATATTGCAGTCACTGTACTGACTCCCAGGTGACTGACTCAACTCTACTACACTGAATTCAACTGACTAACCTCCAAATCCCCCCTCTCTCTTCCTGCACTGCTCTTAAATAGATACCTTTCCTATCTGTTCTTGTGAAAGTTGGGCATATTCTATTCTGTCAAATCTTTCTCTGATTCATCACTTTGTCTGCACTTCAACTATATGTCACTTTCAAAGATGGCTGCTTCTACAAACTAACCCTACCTACATTGTTTGGGATTAAAGGTGTATACTAAGGATGTGTCAGTATTCCAGTCAGAGCAGCCATGTTGCTGAATTAAAATTCCTCTATATCTATTGAAGTTCAAACTGTGTGTCTTATTTCCTGTGTTCCTGACTCAGGAGTGCAAGCAGTTCTAGTAGAGTGAACAATTGCCCTGGATTCTATTTTGACAGGACATGCAATCCAAAGACAGTGGCTTAGAATAGTCAGGTCTCTGAGACAGACACAGATATTTATACCCAACCATCAGACTGAAATCGGAACCCCTATGGTTGAATTAGGGGAAGGATTGAAGAAGCTGAAGGAGAGGGTGACCCCCCAGGAAGACCAGCAGTCTCAACTAACCCAGACCCCAGGAAGCTCCCAGAGACTGAGCCACCAACTAGGCAGCATAGACGGGCTGCTCCAAAGCTACGAGGATGCCTAGTCTGGCCCCAATGAGAGAAGATGCACTCAGCCCTCAAGAGACTTGATACCCCAGGGAAGGGGGAGGTCTGGTGGAAATGGGAGGCAAGGAGGAGGAGGAATGGGACAATGAACTGGTGGGGAGGCATCTGGAGGGGGGGCAACGGCTGGAATGTAAAGAAATAAAATAATTTTAAAAAAAAGAAAGAGTCATGTCTGATGGCACTCTGACATTAAGCATGGTTCCCTGGAGCTCCTGAAGATACTCAGAACCAGAGCAACAGGAGATCCTGTGAAGACTCTGCCTGCTTTGGCCACATCCGAATTCTATAGGAAAAAACTGCCAATAAACTGCTGGGTGGTGGTTTCTGCCTGGACTAGAGAGAGGTAAGTACATTTCAAATTCTAAGTCTATTTGGGCTATATGGGAAGACCCTTGCTTTGTTTTTGTTTTTGTTTTTTTAAGTGTATGTGTGTGGAGGGGGTAGGGAGTGCCAATGACTCAAAAAACTAAACAAGGAATCAAATGAATCAAATGACATACATAATAAATAGACTAATGAAGTAAGTAGAAAGTTCTCAACGGATGAAATAGATGTAGCCAATAAACATACAAAAAATATTCAACGTCTCTAGCAAATCAAAATTAGTAGATTCTGTTTTCTGTTGCCAATAACATACTGCCACATATTAGGTACAAGAGATTTATAAAGGCTCACTTGGGCTCGCCATCTAATCCATGATGGAGGGTCCACATCTGATCATGACTTTCTTATTAGGGGAGTCCCAAGGTCCCTTGACCTTCCCTTCTCTATGCAAAGCCAAGAATACCTCCACCCCGATGCCTCATTGCCCGTAATCACCTCCCGCAGGCCACAGCTAAATACAATAATAGAATCAAGTTTTGTATTTGTTTGTTTGTTTCAAGACAGGGTTTCTCTGTGTGTCCCTCGCTGTCCTAAAACTTGCTTTGTAGACCTGGCTGGCCTTCACCTTAGAGATCCACTTGCTTTTGCCTCTCTCCAGGGTGCTGGGATTAAAGGTGGGTGCTGCCTCTCTTGGCTGGAATTAAGTTTTTGACTTCTTAATACCTCTTGCTGGGTGGCAGATGTGCATGGTGGCACTGGAGGCAGAGACAGGAGGATCTCTCTGAGTTCGAGCTCGTCTACAGAGCAAGCTCCAGGACAGATACAGAGAAACTCTGTCTAAAAAAAACAAAGTAACTCTCCATGAGTAGTAAATTTCAACAGGAATCCCCCAGGGAACAGGTGGTGAAGTCTGGAGACAGAGACAGAAGGATCAAGCATGCGTGAAGCGTGCGTGTAAGGTCAGTAAGGTACTAGTAAGGACCAGGCCAGGAAGAAATAACAAATCTTTGAAGGAAAAATTCAAACCACATCCAAATTGTAGCATACAGTTCACTGTTTTCAAGGAACTTGTCACCTTCCAAATGAAATCACACACAGCAGGTCAGGACATCACCAATACTCTGATGGAGTTGTCAGTGGAGGTGATGTTTACTAGAATTCCATTCCTGGAGAGAGAAGCCTTTGACCCATTTTAGGGTCTAAAAGGATATAGACTAAAGGTTCCAGTTGGAACTTGGGGTACTCAGAGTTGCCATGAGACAAGGAGGGACAGATGAGCTCAGGCTATGTTCTGGAGCAAACTGCAGCTCAACACTAGGAAACATGGATGGCTTTTGAGAAGATTAATATAAAATCGTATGAAAGGGTCTGGGGAGATGGCTTTGTGGGTAAAACACTTGGCATGAACACATGAGAACAAGAGTTCAAATCCCCAGCACCCACACAAATGCCGGCACGTGTGATGGCTGCGTGTAATCGCAGTGCTTGGAAGGGAAAGCCAGGATCTCTGAAGCAAGCTGGCTAGTGAGACTAACTAATTGGTTTAAACGAGAAACCCAGATTAAATACATAAGGCGGAGAACAACCCAGGAAGAAACTGACATCAACCTCTGGCATCTACTCATACAAGACTGCATACTCATTTAAATACATATACAGAAATGTATACCCAACACACACACACACACACACACACACACACACACACATACACACACACACACACACACACACACACACACACACACACACCATGAAAGAAGAAAAAAGATATTATGCCCATTATAGTGGCTCATGCCTGAAACCGAACACCCAGCAAATAGAGGAAAGAGGATAAGGAGTTAAAGGCTAGCCTGGGCTACACAACACTCAGAACTAACCAACCAATAAGTAAACAAATGATTGGTGAGACAGCCCAACGGGTAAGCTGTACTTGTGGCACAAGTCTGATGACCTGAGTTCAATCTCAGAAAACTATGGTAGGAGAGAAAAAATTCCCAGAAGTTGGCCTCTGACCTCTGAATGTGTATCTACAGTGTGATCTGCACGAGAACACACACACACACAATGATAATAATAACAACATTACAATTTTAAAAATATTAAATAAACACCATTGAATGAACAGCAGCCATAGTGAACACAGATAGATATTCATTGACTCCTATGAGGCTCCCACTCAATTAACTTATCTTTTTGTCTTATTTTGGTTTGGTTTTTGAGACAAGTTTTCTCTGTGTAGCCCTGGCTGTCCTAGAATGCATTCTGTGGAGCTGGCTGACTTGAACTCAGAGGCCTACCTGCCACTGCTTCCAAGTGCTGGTATCAAAGATGTGTTCCACCACCACCTGGCTTTCAATAAACCCATCTTAAACTGATCATGGCTAGTTGGAGGAGCAGTGGATTCACCTAACCTGCCAAGCACAGAGAAGCAGGACAGTCCTTCACAAATTGCATTGGTCACTGCATAGCAGGGGAGGGAAGATCCCATGCCCTGTCATCAGTACCAGTGGAGATTAAAATCTGAAACTCAATTTCTACTGAATGTACAATTTCTACCGAATGCTTTTCACCCCACTATAAATTGTATTATTAGTCACGGTTCTCTAGAATCATAGTATGAATGTATAGAATGAATCTCTTTATATATACAGAAAGGAGATTTTTTTTTTTTAGAGTGACTTATGGACTTCAGAAAGTCTGAGAATCCATTAGTTGCTCAGCTCACATCTCAGCTGCTCTTCAGTATACACTGGAATCCCAAATGCTGTAATTCCAGTCCAGGAATGGATTTCCTGGCAAGGTGAGCAATAAGAGGGAAAAGAACAAACAAAAGCTTCCGTCTTCCATGTTATTATGTAGGCGTCCAGCAGAAGATGTGGCCCAGATTAAATAAGAGTTAATGATCTGAATTAAAGGTGTGTCTTCCGAACTCAAAGAGCTAGATTAGAAGTGGATCTTCTTTCTTCAAATTAAGCCAAAATGCCCCCTACTTTTAGGTTTTAGTTCTAGATGTAGTCAACCAAGAACAGCCACCATGTGTCCACTTTGTGAACCTGACACACAATCATGTCTCCTTATACTTCAGGATGGTGGAAACATGGTAAGACCAGTAGACTCCATGATTGCGGGCTCATTGTCACACTTCTCTAGCTGTGAAGGGAGTTTCTTGGTCAGAAGCAATACCGTGTGGAATACCACGATAGTGAATAAAGCATTCTCTAAGTCCACAGATGGTGGTTTTGGCAGAAGCATTACATGCAGGAAAGGTAAATCTATAACCAGAATAAGTATGTACTCCAAAGTGTTGTCCTTTCTGCAGAGGAAGTGGTCCAATGTAGAGTCAACCTGCCACCAGGTCACTGGTTAGTCATCTTGGGGAATGGTGCTATATCTTGAACTCAATGTTGATCTCTGCTGTTGGAAGATCTGGCACTCAGCAGCAGATGCAGCCAGGTTAGCCTTGATGAGTGGAAGTCCGTGTTGTCGAGCACAACCCCATCTCTGCCACCAAGGCCACTTTGTTCATGTGCCCACTAGGCAATGGCAGGAACATCTGGCGAAAGAGGCTAATTGTCCACAGAAGGGATCATCTTTTCCACTTGATTACTTTCTCAGCTGAAGTCACCTTTTAGTGAGCATTTACATGGGGACACAAGTATCTTCACATCCTTCATCCATTTGGAGAGATATATCCACTTACTTCTTCCCCAGATGTCTTTCTCACCAATTTCCCAATCATGCTATTTCCAAGTCCCTGTTCATCTAGCCAGTCCACTGGTTCCAGCTAATGGAATAGTGAACATTCCTACTTCCAGCCATTTCTCCTTCTAAACAAAATTTGTACCACCCAAATTTCTGCCCGCTGTGAAGATTTCCCCCTTGCTAGACTCTTTCAGGATTGTCCCAGTAAGAGGTTGTAATGCAGCAGCTGTCTACTTCTGGGTGGTGCCTGTATATCATGCAGATCCATCAATAAAGTAGGCCCTAGTCTTCGCTTTCTCAGTGAATCAATCATAGGGCATACCCCATAAGGCTGTAGATGCATAATTGGCAGCAGATGGCATTGTAATGGGAGTAGAAACCATAGACATTTGGGTAACTTCTTCATGTACCTTGCTTATGCCTCTAAGACATGCTTGGACCCAATCACTTATACACCACTACCATTTGATAGTGGATTGCTGCTGTGCACATCCTACTTTATGACTTGGTGGATCAGATAACACTCAGCTCATGATGGTCAGCTCAGGTCATGTGATAACTTGGTGGCCCATTGAAGTGGAAACGTCTCGTTTCTTTGGAAAGTTAGTTATGTCAAATATTTTGCTGAGGCACACAGGTGAAAGGATGTTTTCCTGGAGCAGACACGGGAAAGAATGTTTTCCTGAAGCAGACACAGACGAAAAGATGTTTTTATACCAAACACATGAAAAGAGCCATGATGAAGTAGTATAAATATGACTCCACAGACAGTGGGAGACAAGCATTGAGTATTGGTTTGGTTTGCTCTGCCTCACTATTCTTCACTAACAACATGCATATGTATTGGTTTGCCTTACATAGCACTCTTTGTTGATCTCCATTAGTGGTGACACCAGAAAGAAACTCACCAAACAACTGCTTGTGAGGTTCCTGCAGCAGCTTGCTGCTTCTGTGGCCTCTCCTTGGGCCGGTTGATGATCCTTTAGATTTCTTCAGGAATGAACTATGGCTGCTGGTTCATGCCTTGGGTCTGCCTTTCTAGAGGACTGGTCTGCAGCTGTGAGTCATATTTGGTGTTTGCTATGGGACTGAACTGCCTCCAAAAAAGATTGAGCTCACTCTCCCCTCCCCCCAAGGAACTATTGCTAAACAGGCTCACTTCTTCCATATCCTAATAACTTTTCTCTTCCACTACTACTGGTGAGTGGTAGGCAAGAGGAGAGGTTGAACATTTATTGAAAGTTGAACGTTTGCAAAATTTTCTGTCTAGAGCCCATTGTCAAAATTCACTTCCAACTAAGGCCCAAAAGAGCCGAGAGTTCCCTTTCAAAGGGAGACTAGTTATCTCCAGATGATGGTAGAGCCTTGCTCCAAAACCCCAAAGGTCTCCTCTGTGATTTACCTATAGCACCCGTATCTGTCACTGATACCTCAAGTACCATTGGGTCTGTAGGATCATAAGGTCCAAGTGGTAGAGCAGCCTCATCAGGAACCTGGAGCTGTTGATAAGCCTTCTCGGTTCCAGGCCCCACACAAAGCTAGCAGCTTGCTGAATCACTTGGCATATGGGCCAAAGGAACACACCCAAGTAAGGAATGTGCTGCCTCCAGAATCCAAATAGGCCCATCGAATGTTGAGCTTCTTTCGTGGTGGTGGGAGGGGTCGGGTGCAATAACTTATCCTTTGCTTTAGAAAGAATGTCTCTGCATAACCCACACCACTTGACTCCTAAGAATTTCGTTGAGGTAGAAGGCCCTTGAACTTTTGGTTGGGTTTATTTCCCATCCTCTGGTATGCATATGGTTACCAATGAGTTCAAAGTGGTTGCTACTTCTGCTTAATCCAATCAGCATAATTCCATTAATATAGTGAGCCAATGTGATGCTTTGTGCAAGAGACGATCAAGGTCCTTTCTAACTAAGTTATGACCCAGGGCTGAAATGTTAATATATCTTTGAGGTAAAGCTGTGAAGGTGTACTGCTGGCCTTGCTAACTGAACGCAGTGATTTCTGGTGGTCCTTATGGACAGGTACTGAGAAGAAGGCATTTGCTAGATCAGTAGCTGCACACCATGTACCAGGAGATATGTTAATTTGCTCAAGTAAGGATACAACATCTGGTATAGCCGCTTTGATCAGAGTCAGCTGATTGAATTTTCAACAGTCGACTGTCAATCTCCAAGATCCGTTTGTCTTTGCATTGGCCGGATATGAGAGTGAAAGGGAGATGTGGTGGGAACCCCCGCCCCAACTGTCAAGTCCTTGATAGTGGCACTAATCTGCAGCTCCTGCAGAGTTTCAATATTATTTTTGACTCACTATTTTCTTTGGAAGAGGCAACTCTAAAAGGTTCCATTTAGCCTTTCCAACCATAATAGCCATTGATCCACAGGTCATGGAACCAATATGAGAATTCTGTCAACTTCTTAGTATATCTATCTCAATTATATATTTTTGGACTAGGGAAATAACCAGAAGATGAGTTTGGGAACCCACTGGACTGACTGTGAATCTGACTTTGGTCAAAGCTCCTTTAATCACCTGGCCTCCACAAGCCCCTATTTTAACTGGAGGGTGGTAATGTTTCTTGGGATCTTCCAGAATCAGCATCAGTTCTGAACCATTGTCCAAAAGACACCGGATTGTCTGTTTGTTTCCTTTCTCCCAGTAAACAGTTACTCTTGTAAAATGCTGTAGGTCCCCCTGGGGAAGGACTGGTGAAAGGCTAACAGCCAAACTTTTAGATGTCTTATTAAGGTCCTTCCTCAGGGGAACCTGGCCATTCTTCCATTCAAGGGTCTGCACACTGGCTCACGCTTGGGAACTGATCCACAGGTTGAGATTCCATTTTTTTTCATGATCCAATGTAGCTTTTCTTCCATTTGCTTGAAAATTTTTGGCATAAATAGATCAAAAAAATTCATTAGATTTCTTATCTATTTTATTTCATGCCTGGATTGATTAGCCAGTACCAAAAGTCCATATGAGTCAGGCCAGTATAAAATTCACCTGTCCTGTGCTGATCATTAGGTCATTATGAACGTTGTTTTGTCTACACTGTCCATTACAATAACCACGATCACCTTTCCTTCGGCGATTCAGTGCTGCCACCTGGCCCCTGCTACCTCTGGTCCAATTAAAATCCATGCAATTCATCCTACGAGTAGCAGCATCTCCAGCACTAAGGACTGGCACATGGAAAAGCTCTCCAAATGTGCTGCTCCTCTCATCATTTTGTATCTTTTTTGTTTTCTTTTGTTTTTAGTTGTGCAGTTGGAACTCAACTAAAAATGTTGTTTTACTTGGTTGTTCTGGCGCTCATTCTGTAGACCAGGCTAGCCTCAAGAACTCACAGCCGTCTGCCTGCCTCTGCCTCCTCAGTTCCTCCTCAGAGGTGGTACACTGCTAGGCTCACCATTTTTCATCATAAAGGATTAGCAGAGGGCATGACTTCTAGGCCTTCCCGTTGTGGAAGATTAGATTTTACACAACATACCCACATACCCACTCTAGGATTGAAATCCTAGCTTGAGCCTTAAAATTCTTTCATCAGCAGTAAGCCAATGGAGATCAAGCATCTTTCCATAGGCCATCTTTTGACAAATGCTCAGCCAACCATTCAAACAAATAATTGACACTATTTCCATCCCACACATAATGTTGAGACTTCTGCTTGAATGAATTAGGAAACTCATTAAGCTACTTAGTACCGTAGCGCACTTCCTCGTGGACTACACTTTCTACCTCCCCTCTAGGAGCTTGCTTGGTCCTAAGTCTGGATATAGGCCTAGAGGCAATGAACGGTGGACCCTGGGGGTCATTAGTATTGTCTTGCCTGGCAGGTCCTTCAGAGAAAGTCACTGCTGCTTTAGCAGACAATGAAGGATTAATTTCTTCAGTCAAAGGTGAAAAAGGCAATATTTCAAGGGTTGGGAACAGTGATAACATCTTCAGGTGAGATAAACCCTTGAGAATCCGGGGATCCAAAGTCCTCAGCTTCATTAGGTTTCTCCCACACATCCCCATCCCAAGTTACAGGGTCCCATTCTTTACAATTAATGCCCTTAATTTGACCGCCAACACCTTTAGAGTCTGGGACTTGAATTTTCACTGTAATTCAGCCAAACATATAATGAGGGCTGTGATGGCCAGTCCTAGTTGTCAATTTGAGTACGTCTGCAATGAACTACAATCCAGAAATGGAGGGCACATCTGTGATCCAGATCTTGAAGTATAATGGCCATGAAAAGCTTAGGCCCAGGTAAGGTAGCGCATGCCTTTAATCTCAGGAGACAGAGGCAAGCAGATCTCTAAGTTCAAAGCCAGCCTGGGACAGAGCAATGCACACCTTTAATTGCTGCACTCAGGAGACACTGTTGTGCAGATCTCCATGTTCAAGGCTGATCTACAGACCAAGTTCCAGCACAGCCAAGTGTAGGCAGTGAAGGAGTTAGACAACATAAAGCTGGTGATAATATAACAGGATGGAGGATCTATGCTCTTGTTTCAGCAAGTAGCAGAACTTCAGCCATGTGGCTCTGGCTTTAGAGTCAGGAATAGAAGGGACTACTGGGACAATTGATGCTGGTTAGCTGGAGCTAAGAAATTAGCAGTGATTAAGAAGAGACCAGCATAAATCATTGATGTGAAATCTTCTGGGAAGTGTTTTCTGAGAGCCCACACACAAAAGCTGTGTTCCAGAGATAGCCAAAGTTGTACTTCATACTTCAGCTGGACTTGGTAATGTGTAAGAGTCACCCAGATGGTACTGGTTTTGACAACAAGAAGGGGTCATGAAGAGCAGCTGAGGCTTGGCACTGTAAGAGGCCTTTGGTGAAGGTGCAGCCCCAGTTATAGTTGACCGTCTGAGACTGAAAGGATCATACAAAGAAGTTAAGGCTTGTCATCATGAAGAAAGCCTACGAGAGGTTATTGGTGAATCCTAGTTGCAATGGAAGACCCCAGTGTATTGGAGATGCCAGTACCATGAGATGACCACCAAGAACAGCAGCAACAATGTGGCGGAGTCAACCAGAGCCTAGAGTGCTAGAGGGCAGAGCTGGAGAAGTGAGCCAAGCCCTTTGGAGGAACCCAAAAGATCATGTGTGGATTCCAGACATTGGGATGATAATCTGTGAAGTTGAAGTTGCCTTGGATACCTCAAGATGTTAGCGATGCCAGAGCCATGGAATACTGGCCTAGGAAAGCTGCTAACAGGGAGTAGAAACAGAGAAAGCATTGTGTTGCACTCAACAAAGATGACAAGAGTTCAAGATTTGAAGCAAGCTTTGACATCAGACATGCAGATGCTGAGTTTGCCCACCTGGTTTTTGGTCTTATGTTGGTTGGTTATTTTCTCACCATCACATTTTGGGATGGTAATATATATCCTGCATGATATAGGAGGTATGTGGCCTGTTTTTTTATTTTGATTTATTAGGGGATTATAGTTAAGAGATTGCATGAATCTAAGAAGAGACTTTTGGACTTTCAACACTGTTGAGATTGTTATAGATTTTGGGACTTTTGAAGTTGAACTAAGTGTATATTTTGCAACATACTATAGCTAGTTATGGCCCCCACAGACTTATATATTTGAACAAACCTATGGGGGCCAGCAAGTGGAATGAGTTTGGTTCAGGGAGTAACACCATTCAGAGGTTTGGCTTTGTTGGTGAAAGTGTGTCACTGCGGGGGTGGGTCTTGGGAGACCCTCCTCCTAGCTGCTGAAGATAGACAGCTGCTGGCTTCCTTTGGATGAAGATGTACAACTGTGAGCTCCTTCTCCAGTGCTACACCTGCCTGGACGCTGGCCATCTTTCTTGCTATGATGATAATGGGCTGAACCTCTGAACCAGTTAATCCAACAATGGCTGGTTATGAACAGAAAGTTCAAGAATCTAGTAGTTAAAAAAAATCAATAAATACAATCATTATGTCAAACCATTAAATCAGGGTCTGTCTTATGCACATGCATTTATACATCTATAGCATCTTTTTTTGATTTTTGAGGGGGCACACGTACACTTTTCTCCCTCTGTGATTCAGCTAGCAGAATGTGGAATCTCCTTGATATATTGACATGGTGTTGCTGTCTTCCCCTTTTTCTCTTTGTTCCCAAAGGAATGCATGCCTGACCTCCCCAAATCTTTGCATCTAAAGCAAGTGTTATTGCACAGGGTCCTAGGTGGTTGGAAGGATGTCGGCCTTTTATTCCTGGGTCTCCCAACCTGGCACATTCACAAGTGCTTTGGTAGTTTGACTCTGTTCTCTATGGAAAGACTCAGTCTGTGCAGAGGTCTTTAGAGAAGAAAGATTCGCTGAAAAAAAAAAAAGAAAAGAAAATGATTGGAGTGGTTGTGGTTTCAGTGGCTGGCGGGAGGATGCCTTTTTTTTTTTTTCTTTGCATTTCAATACTCTGATGTAGTTTTTCTTTAATTAACACACTTTGCAGGAACAAGGAAAAGTGTGTTTAAAAAAATAGCTAGAGATAAGTGGGTAAGTTGTGTCTAATGAAATGCAAAATTTGCTTCTTAGAAGCACCCCAGACTCAGGCACCTGGAAAGGGGGCAAGGAAAAGGGGACTGGATGGGAGGTGAGAAGCCTGGGAGGAGGCAGTGAAGTCTGAGTGCTTGGGCCGGCTCAGCTTCTCGAAACCAGAATTCTTCCTCAAAATACATCTGTTTGAAAGCATCGCCAGGCAGAAAAAGTTGGAAACTAGAGGAGCTGGCAACTTAGAATGAACAGAGCCCAGGTTCCTATTTTTACAGGCATGTACTTCCTGGGGCCCAGGGTCCACTTTTCTGGTCTCTGGTGCTTTGCCGGGGATCTCTCTAGTCCAAGCCCAGCAACAGAAGAGTCAGTGACTGGGAACATGATTATGAGAGAGCTGACCTACAGCTCCCCCAACTCCAGAACACTGGCTGTGGATCTCCTCCACTGGAAGGCCATCCTCCAGCTTCTTCCTTTTAAGCTTGTTTGTGTGTTATTGTGCTGAAGGGTTTCTGGGTAACTATAAGCAACAGATCTTGTTAGTTCCTCTTAAGACTCCCCACCACTCCCCACCCTTATTTCTCACCTCCCAGCATCCTGTTTGTCTCCCTGACTCAGTTCCCCTGCCCCGCCCCCAACCCCTCCCTACTCAGCTGCCAGTCCCCTGAGCCATGTTTTTCTTCCCTCAGTTAATATGCTTTGACTTTTCCCCATTTGATTATGTGTACTTAGACCAAACGCACCATGGATGCATCTCTTCAGTTTTTAATTCACTGAACCATGTCTCTTTCTCTCATGAAAACATTTAAAGCATAGTTAGAGCCGATGTTTGTCTCTTCCTTCCCTTCCTTTGAGAGAATGTACTTATCTCAAAGGTAAATATCTTTGAGGAGGTATAAGAGGATAAGGAGGAATAAGAGGAAAATAAGAAAATGTGTGCAGTTATGGTTGGGATATACAGTGTCTCTAAAAGGCTTCAGTGAAGGCTTGGTCTCAGGCCAGTGACTGAGAGGGTGGGTGGATCCTGGATGCCCTGACCCACTCAATGGATGTTCTTATCCAGGGGCCAATTCATAATCTGACGGCATTGTCTGAAGATAATGGGAACTTTCCGAGGTGGAGCCTAGTTGGAGGCAGTAGGTCCTTGGAGGCGTGTCAGTGGGCCTTTTCCTTGTTGCTCTCCAACCTCTGTTGTCTATGAGGAACTACGAGGCTCTGCTATGTCACACTGCCACCTGTTATCGTCACCCCTTCACTCAGCCTTGACCCAGATCCAAAGTGAACAATGGGACAAGTGTCTGGATTGAAACCTATAAAGCTGTGGGCCAGAATAAATTTGTCCTTGTATATTCTTTTTCTTAGGAATTTGATGCAATTATAAGAATCTGACTAACATGGAGAAATTTGAACTAGCCACGAGACATTTTTTAGTGGTCTTTGCCTTTTTAAAGTTGTCTGGTTATGACAGGGCCAGCAAGTGCAATACACTGTCCAGTCATGTTCATATCAGTATGGTATTTAGTTTATTAGATTTTTAATGTATTTGAGTGATTGTGTGTGTGTGTGTGTGTGTGCTTGTAGATGCCATGGTGACCATGTGGAGGTCAAAGGACAACTTCATAAGTTTTTTGGAGCTGGTTTTCTCCTTCCTGTGTAGGTCCAAAGACTCTGAGTTCACCTGGGTTGGCAGCAAGTGCCTGTATCCACTAAGCCTGCCCATGAGATAGCCCAGTTTATTAGATATTAAAGAATGTTTTAATAGGGTACATGGCACACACTTATAGTCTCACCACTAAGAGGCTAATGCAGGGGGATTGCCATGAGTTCTGTTTAGCCCAGCCAGTGAGTCCAAGGCAATCCCATGCTACACTGTGAGATCTTGTTTCAAAAGAACATTGAAAAACCAAACCAAACCACACAAACAAAACAACTACCAGTGTTCTACCCAGCCAGTGATCTTATATAAATAGCCTTAGTTGGCTTTCTGCACTGTCATGAAATGTCTGACATAATCACCTTATAATGAGAAAATGTTTATTTCTGCCCAGTTTTGAAGGTCTCAGCCTGATATCAATTGGGTCTTCCCTTTTAGGTCCTTGTAAGGTGACACACAAGGATTGCACACTCAGGATTAGAAAGCCAAAAGAGGAAAGAAGGGTTGAGTATCCCACAATCCTCCTTAAAGGAGTACCCTAGTAACATGAAGACCTCCTACTAGTCCTTGTCTTTCAAAGGTGTCACCACCTCCTTAGTGTCACTTAGGGACTAAGCCTTTAACACATGAGTCTCTAGAGGAAATTCAAGATCCAAAAACTATAACATGAACTGTGTGGACTTAGGTTTAATTAGTTTTTACGTTGCTGTGGCAAATGGGTCTATTTAACTATATGGAGCCTAACTCTTCAAAGATTTTAGGTTTATAAGAACTATCATGGTGATTCAATGAGAATAGCTCTCAAAGGCTCATAGGGAGTGGCACTATTAGGAGGCGTGGCCTTGCTGGAGGACTTGTGGTCTAGCTGAGGAGTGTGCCACTGGGGGTTGGCTTTGAGGGCTTAAGTCATGCCCAGTGTCTCTGTCTCTCTGTCTGTCTCTGTCTTTCTCTCCCTCTCTCTTTCTCCTTCCCTCCCTCCCTGCGGCCTGCTGACCCAAAGATAGAACCTATCTCTTTCTCTAGTACCATCATAAAGTGAAGATGTTTCCCAGATTTGTTGAATATCTGTGTTTGTTTGTGTGCTTTAGCACAAATTTTCCAACACAATTCACATTCCTACACTTGGTGCTGAGAAAGCTGCCTAGTCAGAAAGGAACAGAACAACCTTGTTGGGGATTGTCACTATTTCCCAGGGCAGAAACTCTTGGCCCTACATCTGCTCACTTCACTTTCTTTCCCTCGCTTGTCTCTGGGCATTCTCTCCGCTGTAGTGTTAGAAAGCATCTTTCTGAGCTCCATTTTCTGGGACTTTTCCTTTCCTAAGACGTAGCCCTTTCTAGTAAACAGTGTGATAAGGGTGTACTTAGCCACACTTCTTATATTTTTGGTTGTGAGCCTAGCTTTTAATGGCTGAGCTATCTCTTTATTCCAAATCACACGTCATAAGATGCCTCTTTTCTTCTGTGTGTGGAGGAAAAGTATGTTGAGATGCTTTTTAAAAGTCATGAGGCAGAGGCAGGCAGATCTCTGAGTTTGAGGCCAGCCTGTTTGACAGAGCAAGTTCCAAGATAGCCATGAAAAGAACAAAACCAGTCCTGGCTGGTTTAATCAAGTCCACTTGGTCCAGCTGACCTGACAAAGCTTCACTGTGTCACTGGGCCAGCGAAGTCTGTGTCTGTAACTTGGGCCAGCGAAGGCTGTGTCTGTAACTTGGGCCAGCGAAGGCTGTGTCTGACACCCTTTGTAATAACGGCTACTGACGCCTTTATTGCAGTTCCAGATATTTCTATCCCACTGTCTTTAGAAACTAGGGAAGGAAAGCAGAGTTTACTTAGCTTATTTTAAGGAAAGCTTTCCTGTGACATTAGTTTTCAAAAATGTGTCAAATTTTCTTTTTCTATCTAAAATTGAAGGCATGTCCCCCAAAATATTTCACAATTTTAGACTTTAAGTTATGGCACACACCTCCAACTTGAGTTTTCCAACTAAATGGACCTTTTTCTAGACAGGGTTTCTCTGTGTAGCCCTGGCTGTCCTGGAAGATTATATTCTTATGAGAGCGAGTCTTGTCTTCAGTTTGACTTGTGTTACAGCTTTTATATTTGAGCTAAATATATTTATATTTATAGCTATATAAATATATTTATATTTAAGCATAATTTTTTAAATTAGCCTATCACAAGGTCAAAAAGGGTAGGAGGGTGAGGTTAAAATTCAGAGTTGTTCTTCTCCATAGAAATCTTTAGTAAAAAGTAAAAAGATTAATAGGATCTGAAGAGATACTGGAATATCTAAATTGCCTTTTAAATGTAAGGATCAGTGTCCACAGAAAGGATTTCTGTGTTACCACTGAGCCTGTGCTTGTTTCTAGGTATATATTTGATACATTGTTACTTATCACTTGTCTTGTTGTTACTTGAGTTACATTCCTGAAAATGCAAACTTTACTGCCAATTGTATCACTGCTATTGAAGGCTGACCTTGGTGCCTCCTTGGTACCCCCTTACTGGCCTGGTTATCTGAAATTTCAGTTATTGTTTAGATTCCATTTGGTTTAAAGAAACCGCACCAAGTCTTTTCAAGGTCGTGTGAAAATAAAACCTAGTGGTCTGGAACCAACTGGAAAAAAATCACATGGATTTTTTTTCCTAAAAGCTCTGCCCTGAACCAGAGACAGAACTCTCCTGTGCTGGCCTCCTTTCACTCACACAAAGTGAAGCAGGAAAGATTGTGTGCCAGGAGCTAAAGGGAGCTCCTCAGGAGTTCCTACTTTCTTCCAGTATGTTTTCTACCCACAACTGCAGAAACATATTCTAGAGGATTGCCAACGGCAAGCAAGCGGAGATCATACACATCTGCATGCTGCTGCTGCTGCGGTTATCTGAGGCAGGTGCCTACTCAATCAGAACTTGAGAGGAAAGACAGATGGGGAGCCTTGGCAAGGAAACATCCAGTGTGGTGGTTTGAATGAGAGGTTTAGCATAGTCTTAAGCATTTGGATACTCAGTCCCTAATGCTATTTGCGGAAGTTAGGAGGTGTGGCTTTACTAGCAAGGTATGTCACTTGAGGAAGGCTTTGAGGTTATAGAGCCTCCCCCCATTCCCAGCTTGCTCTCTCTGCTTCCTAATTATGTGTGAGAGTCCTCAACTTCTTTCAGCATCTGGTCACCATGCTGCCACCCTTCCCCATGATGGTATTAATGGATTTTTAATTCTCTGGAAACATAAACTCAAATAAATGTTTCTATAAGTTGCTTTGGTCAGGTAGTAACAGAAAAGTAACTCATACGGAAGTTGGTACCAGACAGTAGGCGGTTGCTATGACAGCCTGACTATGTGTTTTTGTTGTTGTTGTTTGAGATGTTAGACTAGAAAAGGGGTAAAATTCTGTAAGTAAAGCTTAATGGACCTAGTTGGAGTTTGAAAGGCAGTAATGCTGAGAGCTATGCAGACTATGGAAGCCCAGCTCAGGGGATTTTTAGAAGGAACAATATTAGCAACTGGGATGGAGACCCATTTTGTGTTATGTTGGCCAAGAATATGGCTGCTTTGTGCCCTTGTCCTAAGAACATCTCTGAGGCCAAATTAAAAGTTAATGCACTAATTTCTTTGGTGGGAAGACTTTAAGACAGCCTAATATTGACTCTGTGGCATGGTTATTGGTAATCACTCTTAATCAAAGTTTGATTCGGGACCTCTGCTCTTCCAGAGGTCCTGAGTTCAATTCCCAGCAACTGCATGGTAGCTCTCAACTATCTGCAATGGGATCCAATGCCCTCTTCTGCAGTGTCTGAAGAGAGTGACAGTTACTCACATACATGATAAGTAAAACTCTGAAAAACAAAAGAAGAAAGTTTGGTTCATCTGCAATGGAAGACAGAAAAAGGGACAGAAAGAAATGCTAATATACAGTTTGAAGAGAAAAACAGCAGCAGAAAGGTGTGGCCAGATTCTCATGGGAATAGAGGGAAGAGCAAGATTCTACGTAGCTAAGCTTCCAACCTGTGAAAGGAAAAATGCTCAAGGAATCCCACCCCACTGTAAAGCAACAAAACCCAAAAGCTGCTGCAAATGTAGCCGAGGGGAAACAAGGCCCAGCCCAAGTTGGCAGCCATAAACCACAGTGTCCTACATGCCGATGGTGGCTTTGGAGTCATGCACGCACAAGAAACAAGTTATGGGATCTTCCCCCATGGTTTCAGATTGCTGCTGAGGCCAGGCATGTGGCAAGGTAGTTAGTCCCTGCATGAAGGCCCTGAAAGGGCAAGAGGCCCTGGGAGGCCATCATGTGAAGCTGTAGAAATAATACATAGTTATTTTAGAGACCACAAGATGGTTAGGATGCCAGAACCATGGGATATCTGCCAATGAGAGCTGGAAACTGGCAATGGAGCCAGCCCAAGAGAAAAAAGTATATTTCAGTCATCAAAATTAGAAGCCCTTTGATGTCATACATGGAGCTGACGAATTGGTATTTGACCTGGTGAGTTTTGCTCTTGTTTTATTTCATTATTTACCCACTATTCCTCCCTTTTAGAGTGGTAGTATATATTCTGTGCCATTGTGGATTACAAGTATGATATTTACTTTTTGATATTACAAGGGGTTACAGTTGAGAGATTGCCTTGAATCTCAG
The DNA here is from genome assembly GCF_008632895.1 of Mastomys coucha. Lineage (NCBI taxonomy): Eukaryota > Metazoa > Chordata > Mammalia > Rodentia > Muridae > Mastomys > Mastomys coucha. Next base: position 57,888,475 of record NW_022196905.1, on the reverse strand, counting down.
AAAAGACTCTGGTCTTTGAAACTGTGAGATTATAAAAGACTATGGGGACTTTCAGAATTGGACAAATGTATTTTTGCATTACGATACAGCCATGAAACTATGGGGGCCAGGAAGTAGCACATGGTGGTTTGAATGAGCTATCCCCCAGAGTGTCAGGCATTGGAATACTTTGTCCCTAACTGGTGGTCCTCTGTGGAGTTGAGGAGGTATGGCCTTGCTGAAAGAAGTATGTCACTGGAGGAAGATTCTGAAGTTATGAAGCCCATGTACCATTCCCAGGTTGCCCTCTCTGCTCTCGGCTGTGTGTAGAGATGTAAGCTCTCAGCCTTTGCTCTCAGCATCCAGTTATCATGCCTGCCTGCCACCATGTTTTACAGTGATGGATTCTGCCCCCCCCCCCACCCCTGAACTGTAAGCCCAAATGTAATTGTGTTTTGTCACAGCAATAGAAAAGTAATGAATACATTCGGTATGAATCAAGTAGGCATCACTCAAAAGTGGACCCTAAGCTATCACATCGCTGATGTTGAGGCCATACTTCTCGGAGGCCTGCTGACTTCACGACTTCAGTTCTGTACTTCCCGTTTTTACTGTGACATTAAAGAGACTGGGATTTGTCAGCACCTCTTAGGTTCATTCAGAGTTGGCCATGAGACTGCTATATATGGCCTGCTATGTAGCTGAGGCTGACGTTCAACTCTGGAACCCCTCCCTACCTCTGAGTGCTGGGATTAAACTATGTGTCCTATGCTTGGTTTAACAAAGGTCATTTAAGTGTCTTTTACTATTTGCATTTTTATTTACTTATTTTTTTAAAAAAACTTTATTATTGTTGTAGGAGTATATGTGTGCATGAAGCCCTCCTGTGTGCTTGTGTGTGTGTGTGTGTGTGTGTGTGTGTTTGTGTGCCATGTTGCATGAGTGGAAATCAGACAACAACTTGTAGGAGTCTGTTGGGATCCAGAGATCAAATTTGGATTTCTGTTTGTTTGTTTGTGGGGTTCACCATCAAGGCCACACCTACTCTAACGAGGCCACATCTCTTGATACTGCCACTTCCCATGGACCAAGCATATTCAAACTACCACACAGGGTTTCTCTGTGTAGCCGTGGCTATCCTGGAACTCACAAACAAACACAACATACACATAAGTGAGAGAGAGAGAGAGAGAGAGAGAGAGAGAGAGAGAGAGAGAGAGAGAGAGAGAGCACTGATATAGATTACAGATGAACACACAAATTAAAATTGCATAGTCTGCAGTAAACTTCCTCTCAGGTCTGGAGAGCTGACTCAGCAGTTAAGAGCACTGAGAGTTCTTTCTGAGCGTCTGAGTTCAATTCCCAGCAACCACAAGGTAACCCACAACCATCTGTAATGGGACTCAATGCCCTCTTCTGGTGTGTCTGAAGATAACTACAGTGTTCTCATATACATAAATAAAATCTTAAAACAAAAAAGCTTAGTTTCATCCTTTTCTATAAGATCTCCTTTGTACCTTTGTCACACCTTCCTGAACATGAGAAATTCATATCATATCATCAGATATTTAGCTAACCCCCGAAGGAAGGGCTCTGTATTTGCCTCTGTAGTCAGTCTAATGACCAAGTTTCCTTTGGAAAGTCTGAAGACTCTTGAGTGCATCTCAGAAAATTCTACCTATCAAAAGATAAATGGAGAAATGTTCCCTTAGAGTCATGATGGAGTAACAGAATCCAGACCTAACTGTATATTATAAATTATTAGAAAACAGAAGAAAATATGAAACCATCACTTTCAAATATTACACAGACACTCTACACAGAGCCCCTAAGAGGAGAGAAACACCAACATTAGCTCCAAGCTTTCTTACTGAAAGCAGTTTCTGGATTTTAAACTCAGGAAGGAGCAACCAAGAGGATACCGGTAGCCTTGCTGAGCAGATATGATGGAGACAAGAATACAGGAAAGCTGAGGTGGCTAGAGACAGTTGGGTAAAGTTCTGAGACAGAAGAAGCTACACAAAGGGCAGGAGAAGCTCAATAAGTATGAACTATGCATAGGAGTCTTTAAGTCTTTCCTGAGCACTACTCCCAAGTTTATAAAATGACACAGCACAGTTAGGGAAAAAAGACTGGTAAGCTTTAAGATACATAAATCTCAGCACACACAGAAAATTGGACAATGTATAGATCTGATTAGGTGTAGAAGAGCCCCTGGAGCATGCGGTAGAGATTCTCGAATCATGTGTTAGTATTATAGAACTATCTTAGGTGTTAAAGTATACTGTAGACCACGGGGTGGAATATTTTTTCAAGATTTATAGGGAACAAATGCGTTATACTTGTGGTGTCATATGGTCTCTGTCATGCTCTTCAGAATGAAGGAAGCCATAGACATTATAGAAGTGCTAATTTGAGTTGAGTTCCTCTGATGTTTAATCTTGATTGTTAGCTTGATTAGATTGAGAGATACTTAGGATAGTAAACCATACCTTTGGGTGTGTCTGAGAGGCAGTTCCGCAGAGGATTAATTGAGGAGGAAAGACCTACCCTGAATGTGGCTATGGTTACAGTATTTTGGAAGTAGAGGCAGGAAGATTAGAGTTCAAGCTCATCATTAGCTAAATAGTGACTACAGGAGAACCTATTTCAAAAAAAAAGTTAAAGGAAATTTCAGTCTTTGATCTTGACTTAATCAAGATCAAAATGATAATTAAATGGAACTATGAAACATAGTGTACCAGAAAAGGTAAACATGTGGGCAGAAAAGACTTTTGTTTTGTTTTGTAAGTTCTACATGTTTTAAAATGTTAATTGATTATGTAAAGTAAAATTAATAAAGTGCCTTTGAGACTTATAAAACATGTAGAGAGGTAAAATGATTGGTAATATGTTGAAAGACAGGATGAAGAAAAACAAGTCCTACAGCTGCAAGAGTTTGGCATTACACATGAAATAGTACAATGTTATTTGATTATAATGAGTTAAAGTGAGTATTATAAAAGGGGGTTGTTTATAAATGCAGATGCTCCTCATATCACCAAGGTTAAAACCCTTAGGAACACAGTACCCCGTGGAGTACAAGTCACTTCACTTTATGGCTATGTAGAGCTGTCTTGCAGCTGGCAAGCATCATGAGAGAATATTATACCACATCATGGAGAAAAAGATCAAAATTCCAAATGTAGTTGCTATTTAATGTATACTACTTTATCAACATTGTAAATTAAAAATGTAATTTGAATCACTGTAATTTGTGGGCTGCTGTGCATACCTGTGTGTATAACATATATGAATACTATGGAGACAAACTGAAGACTAAAAGGGACCAGTTAATTTAAAATAAGCAGAAAAAAGGAAAAGGATAATAATTACAAGTAAATCAAATAAAAAAAACCATTAGCAAATAATTCATTTAAACTCAACCACAGAGATAATTATATTAAATGTAAATGGTCTAAACACTACAATTAAGAATCAGAGGTTGTCAGAATGTCAAAAAACAGTTAAGATATAACATAAACAAGAAAATAACTTTAAATGTACAGGCCAGATGCATCTGAAAGAAAGGCAAAAGACATGTTACATGTTTCTATTACAAGAAAGCTGGACTGGTTGTATTAGTATCAGAATAGATAATAGAAAAATAGAAATATTACTGGTAATGACAAGAGATTTTTTCATAATGGTTGAGGTGTAAATTCCATCTAAAATATATGTTATACATATCTTTTTGACCATTCTAAACACAATGCAGCTTTGAAACATACGTAATAAAATCTCACATTATTGAAGGATTTTTTTTCCCCCACTCAGGGCTGGAGATTGAATCTAGAGCCCTGGAAGTGCTATCTACCACTGAGCTACAAACACAGCTCTTCATAAGAGGAAGCTTTAGCAATCTATACTTACAGTTTCAGATTTCAACACTTTTCACTTAATAATCAACAAAGAAAGAAGACAAAATCAACAGGAGTTTGAAGTCATGAACATCATCAACCAACTGGATCTAATTGGACTTGCCCCAAAGACATCTAAATACACATTTTTTTCAAGTTCACATGGGACATTAACCAAATGAGACCATATGTTAACCATGAAACCTATCTAACAAAGTTGAAAGTATTGCAATCATAGAGTATGTCCTTTGACCATAATTAATTAAATTAGAAGTCAATAGCAGCTATTTGGAAAATCTCTAAATATTTGGGAACAAAACAGGATACTTTCAAACAACACACAGATAAAGGAAACAAATCACAAAGAAACAGAAAATACTTTGAACTAAGAGAAAATAAAAACACATGTACAAAAACTTGTAAGATTTAGCCAAGGCAGTGAGTTCAGGGAAATGAAAAACACTAAAGGCTTCTATTACAATGATCTAAAAATCAACAATCTAAGATTTTACCTTGAAAAAAAGCAAGAAAAGAACAAATTAAATCCAAATAAATAAAAGATACAAGATTACAAATATAAAAAGCACATATCAGTAGAAGAAAAGAAAAAGAAATGATAGAAACTAGGAAAACTGATGTTGGTTTTAAAGTGTTCAGTTAAATTATAACCCTCCAGAGAGATTCAAAGGGAGAGGCAGATGTTAGTAATACTAGTAATAAATGTGTTATAGGCACAATAGGTATGAACACATAATGAAAGAATACTGTAAATCATTTTACATCAACAAGTCCAACAATTTAGATGAATTTGTGCAATAGTCTCTTTTTTGTGGCTGTGAAAAAACACCATGACCAAGGCAACTTATAAAAGAGAGTTTGTTTGGGCTTATCACTTAACAGGGATAAGGGTCTATCATGGCAAGGAGATATGGCAGCAGGTAGAAGGCAAGGCAGGAGGAAGCTAAGATGAACTTGAACCAAAAGCATGAAACAGAAAACAAACCAGAAACAATCTGTATTTCTGTAACTGCTGCAGCTATAAAGGGTCTCTTACACATTATGGGGAACTTGCACCAATCCATGAATCTTGATGAGTCTGGTGTTTTTAAGGTTTATTTATTTATTTTATGTGCATTGGTGTTTTGCCTGCATGTATGTCTGTGTGAGGGTGCCAGATTCCCTGGAATTGGAGTTACACACAGTTGTGGGCTGCCATGTAGGTGCTAGGAATTAAACCTGGGTCCTCTGGAAGAGCAGCCAATGCTCTTAACCTCCAAGCCATGTCTCTAGCCCCTTGGGAAATCTTTTAGAAGAACTCTATGAGGTAAAGGATATTTTTGTGAGACCCTGATGGGCCTCTTCACAGTTATATAGCTACTACAATTTGAACATTTGTCTGCCCAATGTCTGAAGTGGTCCTCTAACAATGCAAGTGCTTGTTGGATCTGCTCATCTTCATGTCGTGTTGTAAATGTCAATGTCATTTTTATATCCTCAGATTAAGTGATGAGATGAGAGTCATGCTTTGCAAACTCAAGGCTTGGGCTGAACCCAGAACATTTTCTTTTCTGCATTAACTCTCTCTAGACCTTGAATCTTCTTGCCTCTGTACCGTCTAATCTTCTGGAAGCCCAGAACTTGAAGGCTTCAGCTTTCAGCCTCTATCTGCTAACCTAGGCCTAGGATGTTTCAACCACTGAAACTTACTTCTGAATAAATTCATTCCTCCTAGTTCTTTCTGAACATTGGCTGGCTGGTTCAACTGAGCTGTCTGGCTCGAACTTGAAGGTGACTGCTTCAAATCGGCTTCTCTCAGCTTCTGACTGAATTGCTCTGCTTGGAAAAACTGCCTCTGAACTCCATGGACTGAACTTCTCTGAACTGCACCAAACTGAACTGAACTGAACTGAACTGGACTGGACTAGACTGGACTGGACTGGACTGGTTTGGACTGAATTGACTTCTCTCTCCTTCATGGCTTTTTAAGTAGCTTCACTAACTTGCCTATTCTCATGAGAGTTGGGCTTATCCTCAATTAGAGTCGTTGTATGAAATTAAAGGTGTATGTCTGTATTCCAACCAGAGGAATTAAAGGTGTATGGTGTGTCTGCATTCCAGCTGGATTATATCTTTGGATGTGATCCCTTGCTAGAGCAGCCATGTTACTGAATTAAAGTTCCTCTGTATCATAGGCCTTCCAGGGCTTGGAGTATCAGCCCTCCAGTTTTTCTGTTCATGATTTAGAACTGCCATCTCTGTGAGAATATCAAGTAAAAACACTTCCAAAGTAAAATTATATTTATTTAATTGTAAAATCTGTTCTATCAGAGTGGGAAGTGTCCTCCACGGCGCTTAAATTTAAATTTTAGTTAAATTTTTGGTTGCTACAAGTATTGTGGCTCCCATGTAGAGAACAGTGATTTCTTCTTCTTTGGATAGAATAAAATGTCCCTTTCCTCCCAGTGTAGGCTTAGGTCTCAGTGCCACTACCATGACTTGTTTGCACAAAGACTCATGAGAGTCTGTACACTGAGTGCTCTGTGCCCTAAGTTAGCAAGATGGGAGGCTTTGCCATGAGTCTCTCCCTCTACTTTCTCAGTTTCTTCCATGTTTCCAGAGCTTCAGAAGTCTGAATTTCTGAAGAGTAGTGTTTCCCAAACATTTTGACTATTGTTCACTATAAGAAATACACTTAGCAAGGAAATAGTGGCTCACACCTTTAATCCTAGAACTTGGGAGACAGAGGTAGGCAGATCTCTGTAAGTTCAAGGCCAGTCTGGTCTACAGAGCAAGTTCCAGGACTGCTAGGGCTACACAGAGAAACCCTGTCTCAAAAAAGTGCTTGATTGGGCAGTAGCTCAGTTAGTCAAATGCTTGCCTAGGGTTCATAAAGTCTTGGGTTTGATCCCATACACCCCATAAACCAAGTGTGGTGGCACATACCTGTAATTTCAGCACTTGGAGGTGGAGGCAGATGATCAGAAACTCAGGTTCATTCTTAGCTACATAGTGAGTTCAAGGCCAGCCTGGGCTATATGTGAGACAATGTCTAAAAAAAAAAAAAAAAAAAAAAAAGTACCTTCATGTAATATATGTCATAAAGGAAGTAGCACATATTATACATATAAGTATACATGTTAGTTTAAAATATATGATAATATAGATGATCCCTTTATTTATTGTACAAATTGGGAAAATTATCACTGAAGATATAACTATCCTGGGGCAACAGAAAGAAATGGTCTTTTCTGGGAAAATTGAAACATATGTCTTAAAAACCACTTAACCATATTTATTTTGATACATTTTGTTATCTTATTAACTATTCTAGATAATTAAAAAAATGCTTTTGGGGATGTGTTAAACTGTTTTCTGTAGCTCACTAATGATTCTCTGCCAAGCACTTTGATTCCCTCTAGAGAAAAAACAGTTGGTTTTAATATTCTTGTGTCCAGAAGCACTAACTGTTATTAACATAGTTATTTTGCATATACAAATATGGAGAACTCAGGCCCCAGGCCAGGATGACTTCTAATTGCCAAAGCTACTCTTCATCTAATCTTCTCTACTTATTCAACTACTAAGTCTTTAGCACCCTGTATGCTGGCCAGTGCTGACAATGGCAAAGGACTGGCTGCTGGTATTTGGTTGTTGTGTTGCAGTGGGGTTCACACTTATGAAAATATGTCTTCATAGTACGTGTGCATGAGGGAGTACTATAGTGTGTTGATCATAGGGACAGCAGGAAAGAAAGTCCAGCAAGATGGATGATCAGATAGAGTACAGAAGAGTAGCAATTCCATTTGTCCAGTTCTTCAGGAGGATACTGATAGGAATGAGAGGTCTCACCAAAGAACTGCTACGCTGCTGGTAGCTTCTCGCAGGCTAGTGTGTGGTCCTCGGTCTGTTTGACTTCATGAGTGTACTGACAATAGAAGTGGTCTATTTACAGGGGGCTTGGTAGGATTTCCTTTTTTGGCAAGGCTCTCATGAAGTCCTAGTTCATCTCCCAACTTGCCGTGTGTGGTGGTTTGAATATGCTTGGCCCACGAAGTAGCATTATTAGGAGATGTAGCCTTGTTGGAGGAAGTGTGTCACTGTGGGGGTGGGCAATGAGACCCTCCTCCTAACCCTACGGGAGCCAGTCTTCTTCTAGTGGCTTTCAGATGAAGACATAGAACTCTTAGGTCCTCCTGCAACATGCCTGCCTGGATGTTGCCATGCTCTCATCTTGATAATGGACTGAACCTCTGAACCTGTAAGCCAGTCTCAATTAAACATTGTCCTTGTAAGAGTTCTGTTGGTCATAGTGTCTGATCATAGCAATAAAACCCTAACTAAGACACCATGTGACTTTGATGGACTTTGATCCTCCTGCCTCTGCCTCCCAAGTGTTGGTATTCTAAGCATCTACCATCTCTACTACCTGACCTAGCCTCATTTTTGACATACAGAGACCATGTACCAAGTCTCACACGTCTTTCTTCTTCCCACTCTGCTCGCTCTGAGTCACTTTTCCCACAGAACTTTCACCTTCTATAAATGTACTCCATAGCTGACTTATCTGTGGGGTTTAGTATCGGTTTCCTGCAAGGGAACAAGCTCAAATCAAGAAGTTCTGTTTTATCCACTGAGATGTCTCCTAGCCACTAAAGGTGTAGCCAGTGCACGTATAGTAGGGTCCTGCTAAACTTGCCTTGGAATGACTCAAAAGAGCTCCATTTAAAAAAAAAAAGTTATTTAAATTTTAACTTATGCGTGTCTGTGTAGGGGAATGTACATGTGAGTACAGAGGCCTGCAGAGGACAGAAGAGGGTATCAGATCCTCTGGAGTTAGTGTTCTAGGTAGCTGTAAGCTGCCTGGTATAATTGTTAGGTACTAAACTTGTCAGTAGCAGGATGTACCCTTAATGCTCATTCTCTTGAACTAAGTATTTAATCTAAATTGGGGGTTTCTACCCAGCCCTTGATCATTCAGTTTCCAGATAAAAGACCTACAACTCTTACACTTATAATAAGCCTTAATCAGCTCTAGAGCTGGGCAGATATCTACCCTCTATGCTATTAGTGTCTATTTCCCTATCAATAACACCCATTTACTTGCCATGTTCCATCTGGCCCACTCTTAACTCCAATTGGCCAGCCCTCATGGCCATGTTTCCATGACTCACCTACTCCATGGCATCTTCTCCTCTCTCTACCTTCTCGCATGGTCTCCTCTGACCCCTAGCCCGTGAACCTAATCTCCCACCTAACTCTCTTTTGCCCAGAATATTGGCATCTTTATTCAACCAATAGTTTTAAATTAAGGAGCAAAATTACATAGCTTATTTTGTACACATGCAGATTCTCCCTTCCCAGGGGGAAACCAGGCCTTGGGGGTCCAGTATTTGGCATTACAATACATAGCAACACAGCCATCTCTCCTGCCCCCAAAGAGCACATTTCTGTGTGTAGATCATAGTACAGTCATTATTCCCTCAGACTCAAAGGAACTGAGGGGGAAACCTGCAAGAGACCATTTGTGAGAGCATCCACTTCCTCTCTCCTTTGATCACTAGCTGGGTCTCTGCTCTTCTCTTTTGTTAGCAAAAAGGGAAACACACCCAACCCTATCTTCTCAGAGCTGCCCCAATAGCGTGGAAGCAGTAATAATGATCTGCCTCACTATAACCTGGGAGAACTGCTCCAGGGGCAGGTAGCACCTTGGCTGGAGAATTCAGAACTTATCTTCAGGTAGACGTTAGCTTCATGAGACAAGAAGGAGCAAAAGCAAGCAGGCCGAGAAAACAACACTACAGGAGTCAGGAGTAGAAGAAAGCCTTGTTGTGTTGTACATGAGTGTAGGGGACCAGGCAAAGCAGGAACATAGCCTGGTAGAGGAGGGGAGGTAGGTAGACATGCCAAGAGGGGAAATCCTCAGCCAAGGAGGAACGAAGAGCTACAGGAGGACAGGGCTGGCCATGCAAATGTGACAAGAAGGTTCTGGCTGAAGGAGAGATGATGGGTTAGGGACTGGGGTAAGGAGGTTGCCGGGTAGGTTAGGAGGTGCTTCAGTGGACAAAGGCAAGATGTAATGGAGTGAAGATGAGGAGGTGGGCAGATTCAAAAATGAGGCAAAATTCAAAGTAAGGGCTGTAACTCCAATAAATACACTGGTGTGCGCATACACACACACACAGGGTTTTTAATATTTCCATGAACTAGAATATAAAGCGTCTGGCAGGGAGAAGAGGAAACCCCCAGCGAATGAAGTCCTGGGTAGATGTGTGTTGTTGACATGAGCAGTACCACATTGGGGACCCCAAGGCCTCCAACGTAAAGGAATTTGGCAAAGCTATTTCTCATGTTTTCAGGCTCAGAAAGGCAAGGCATCCCTCTGTCCGAGTACAAGTGGGTATAGTTATTGATCATAGTATACAACAACTAATAACTGCAGCTTCCCCCTGAATTTTTAAGGTCCGACCCTTCTCACCTACAGAGACTCTGAGACTAGCCAGCCCCTACTCCAGTGCTGTACCTAATGAATACACAAGGTCTGGGTTCTGTTGGTAGCAGGTACAGCTCTGTCAGAGTGCACACTCCAACCTCACCCCAGCTTTTCTGTCCATGTTCTTTCTCTTTCTGCCTCAGTCAGGTTTCCAACCCCAGCAGCACTTGGTTGAAGCAACTTTTGTTTGTTTCCTTCTTGGAGCAGATAACTTCTTTGGCATTCTTAGCTTAGCTGGGTGGCCTCTGGCTCTTGGGGCACTCTTCTCTTTATTCCAAACAGATTAGGCCACTGCTTAATCTCTATATGGCTTTCAGCACAAGCCTTGGCAGCAACATGAAGTTCCCAGTGCTCTTTTTTTGTCTTCAAACTATGCATTTTGTATTTCTTTCTGCCTCACTTGCTCTTTTTACTTATTTATTTATTTATTTATTTATTTTTGTTTTGGTTTTTTGAGACAGAGTTTCTCTGTAGCCCTGGCTGTCCTGGAACTCACTCTGTAGACCAGGCTGGCTTCGAACTCAGAAATCTGCCTGCCTCTACCTCCCAAGTGTTGGTATTAAAGGCATGTGCCACCATTGCCCAGCACTTCCTCTTTTTATTGTGGACCTGCATAAGAGTGATTACTAACAACCATGCAACAGAGTAATTTAGGCTGTCTTGAAATCTCCTCCACCAAAGAATTAGAGCATTACTTTTCATTTTAGCCTCAGCCAAGTGTTTAGAACAAGGGCAGGAAGCATATACATATGTGTGTGTGTGTGTGTGTGTGTGTGTGTGTGTGTGTGTGTGTATGTGTGTGTGTGTGTGTGTGTGTGTATTTGCCAAAAATTTCTTCCCTCTGGAGTCTCTTGAGCTGGTCTATGTAGTACACACTGCTCTCAAACCAGTCTTTCAAGCTCCTAGTAGAATGCCCCATTAAGATCTACTTAAAATGTTCAACTTCTTTTCTCGTCCAACAGTTCAAAGCCTTCTACATTCTTTCAAAAAGATCACAAAGTTGTGTCTGTGATTAATTATATAGTTCCTGGTTTCTTGTCCTTGTTGCAATGAATACCTTTGATGTATATTTTCATCATAAAAGGATAGTTTCTTAGAATCCTTATCTATTGTGGTGGTTTGAATGAGATGCCCTCCACAGTGCTGGACATTTGATACTTGGTTTCCAGTTGATGGCTCTGATTGGGTAAATTTAGGAGGTGTGGCCTTGCTGAAAGAAATATGTAACTGGGTGCTGGTGCTGAGGGTTCAAAAGCCATGCCCTGCCCCACAGCCACCTCACTCTCTTGCTTTCTGCTTGTGGTTCAAGATGTGAGTCCTCAGCGTCTGCTCCAGCTGCACTTTTGCTGCTTGGTGCCATGATTCCCAACCATGTGGACTCATAGCTTTCTGGAACCACAAACCGTACAAAATGTACTGTTCTATAAGTTGCCTCGGTCACTGTGTTTTATCACAAGAGAAACGTAACCAAGTCAGAAGTTGATATCTTCTACTTTCATGTTTATTTTTCTGTAAACTAAGGATTTTAATTAGGGTTAAGTACAGTACAGGGGCACAAGCAATTTACCAGTGGCTGCATCACTGAAGGAATTGAAGAGGAACTGAATTTTAAAAGGCTTTACAAGTTGATTTTGTTTTTTAACATAGAGCCGAAAATAAAAGTTAGAAACAGAAATCCCTGCACTGAGAACAGAAGGATCTAGGAGTTACTTGAAGGACTTGTTTTCAATCAAGAATCAATAGATAATAGGGCATGGCAGCACACACTTGCCATCCTAGCCCTGGTGATGCTGAATGAGAAGATGGTGAATTTAGTGGGACCTTATTTTAACAAACAGATAAAAGCAAAACCAAAGACAGAGTGCTAGTCTGACACAGCGTTCACACTACAGCCAAATCTAAGAAGCAGAAACAACAAGCCTGCGGTTTACAAAGGCCAGGTTAAAAATGTTACATTTAACGGCTACATTGTTCATCCTTTTCAAGTGTCATTTAGGATAATCTGTGAATGGTGTGAGAATGGTATGTTTTTATTTCCTTCGTAACCCATCTTAGTTGTTGCTCCCTTCTTGATAAGGTTAATGGCCCTATGAAGTCCCCAAAATCCGGAATGTTAAAAGAAACCCAAAGTGTGTGTGTGTGGGGGGTGGCAGTGGTGTTCACCAAAGGAATGGATGGCTTATCTCTGTCTGTCTTTCTACCAGACACTGAGTGTTATATATTGCAGCTGTGGACATGGAAACACATCTTGTATATTTGGTATGATTTTGCTGTTCAGCATTCAGAAAAAAAAAAAAAGCATTTAGTTACTGCATTTGTAGTAATTTATCTATCTGGAAGCAAGTTTACTGACTACAGAGTGTTTGTAGCTACAAACTACTGCTAGCCAGAACTGCTGGCCAGAACTTAGTTACATCACAATTCTGGAAGGTGTATGTATATACACAATATTATTTCTGATGTTAATGTGAAAATAAGCTCTGTTATCTTCTAATTTTCGATTGATTACTAAGTATATTACAGACACTGTGAAATTGAATTTGGCTATTGCTTTAGGTTAGGTTTTTAAACATCTGAATACCATGCAGTTCAGGACTTCTATTTTTTAAATATTTAATTTAATTTAATATATTATTGCTTGGTGTCTATTTATGTTGTGTGTTAGTGTGGAATGTGTATTCCATGGTGCACAGGTGGAGCTCATAGGAAACCTTTTGGGACTCAGGTCTCTTCTTTCTCAGTGGGGTCTGGGGATTGAACTCAGGTTGTCAGACTTGAGGATCAAGCTCCTTTATCTCCTGGGCCATCTCACCAGCCCGGGTTCCAAGAGTTTACCATAAGAAAGTTCTGAGAGATATACACACAGAGATGTGTGCCAAGATGGTCATTAACATTTGGTGTTACCTTGGCAGAGTGCCATATGTCTACACTCAGGAGGCAGAAGCAGACAGGAGGATTGCTTTCCACGCCCCCCCCCCCACGACCCCTGACAGGGTTTCTCTGTGTAGCCCTGGCTGTCCTGGAACTCACTATGTTGACCAGGCTGGCCTGGAACTCAGAAATCTGCCTGCCTCTGCCTCTGCCTCCCAAGTGCTGGGATTAAAGGTGTGTACCACCATTGCTCTTGAATCTCCTATGCTACAAGGAGAGACTCTGTACTGGCTGGCTCTATGTCAACTTGACACAAGCTAGATTCATCATAGAGGAAGGAGCCTAAATTGAGAAAATGCCTCCATGAGATCCAGCTGTAAGTCATTTTCACTATTAGTGGTCAATAGGGGAGGATGCTGCCCATTGTTCGTGGTGCCATCCCTGGGCTGGTGGGCCTGAGTTCTATAACAAGGCAGTCCGAGCAAGCCAGAGGAAGCAAGTCAGAAAGCAGCATCCCTCCATTGCCTCTGCATCCTGCCTCCAGGGTCCTGCCTTGTTTGAGTTCCTGTCCTGACTTCCTTTGGTAGTATAAGCCAAATAAACCCTTTTCCTCCCCAACTTACTTTTTGGCCATGATATTTTTGTCAAAAACCTTAAGACATTTGGTCTCAAAAATAAAAAAATAAAAAAATAAAGATCACACACAGAAGGAAAATGACATAAATAGGAAATAGAATGAGTACATTTTGAAATGACCTTCATTTATTCACTTTAAAAATGTGATTTTGTGTGAATGTGGTTATGTTCACAAGAATTTATGTGTACCACATGCATGCCTGGTACCTACAGAGGTCAGAAAGGGAAACTGACTTCTCTGAAACTGGTTGAGACTGAGACTGTTGTAAGTCACCATGTAGATGCTGGGGATTGAACCTAGGTCCTCTGTAAGAGCATTAAATGCTTGTAACAACCAAGTCATCTTTCCACATCCACAGCCATTCTGTGTAAAATACTAACATTATAAAAACGACTACATATTTTTCTTCTTTTGAGTGTATGTATGTATGTATGTATGAATGTATGTATGTATTTCACCTTTGTACCAGGGATTGTACCTAGTACAATCACATAGGCTGGTCAAGTGCTCTACCACTGGGCTAAATCCTCTAGCATTCATTTCATTATTTTTATTTAGCACAAGTATATTGTGTCTGTTACCATTCTCACTGCTGTGAGGGAAGGATTTGTCTTGGCTCCCAGTTTAAGGTGGCACAGTCCATCATGACAGGAGCTCCCTGCAGAGTTTACGATGGGGAGAACATGCAGCTGGGAGGTTTGAAGCAGAGAGGCATATTTGTTAGAGTTCCTTTTCTCCTTCGATTCAGTCTGGACTCCCCACCCTCACCCCACCCCCAGACAATGGGATGCCCGTGTTGATGTTCAGGGTGGGCTTTACTTCCTCAGTAAACCTCTCTGGAGATGCTCATGGATGAGCTCAGAGTTGTTTCTCCTCAGTGATTCCAAATCCAGTTGAGTTGTTGGTGATGATTGACCATTATCTTAATTATTCATCTGGAAAAGTGGCGGTTTGTGCCTGGCTCGATGCTTTGCCTAAAATAATATCCCTTGTTCTTGACATGTTTTTATTTTTCAATTAGATCTTAGCGATTCGTATAACGTGATAGCCAACATTCAGCCTTCTCTAAGTTTTAACTTTTGTTTTTAGCTTTTACATCTTCTATTTTTGTGACTTCTTCTCAATTTCAGTTCCTGAGACTGAGCTGCTATAGGGCACAGACAGTGCATTGGAAAGTTGTCTGGTTCATATTCAGTTCCGAGTGCTTCTGTAAGCTCGTGCTGGCGGTCAGATATCTTGGTTTTCTGAGATTTGTTTTTGCTTTTAATACAGAGTCTCACGTAGCTCAGGCTGGCCTCTAACTCAATATATAACAAGGCTGGACTTGAACTCCTGATTCCCCTGCTTCTACCTTCCAGACACTGGGATTTACAGGAGTGTGTTTCCATGCCTGTCTTGGGACATCAGAGACCCTTGGTCACTGCTCTATTTCTATCCCTAAGATAGATGGAGTTATAGCTCAATGGTAAAGCACTTGTCTGGTATGCATGAGGACCTGGGTTTAAGCCCCTGAACAAGCAAACGAGCAAGCGAGCAAGCAAGCAAGCAAGCAAACCAACAAGCCAGCCAGCAAGCAAGCAAGCCAGCAAGCAAGCAAGCAAGCAAGCAAACAAACAAACAAGCAAAGCAAGCAAGCAAGCAAGCAAGCAAGCAAGCAAGCAAGCAAGCAAGCAAGCAAGCAAGCAAGCAAGCAAGCAAGCAAACAAGCAAACAAACAAGCAAACAAGCAAGCAAGCAGGCAAACCAACAAGCCAGCCAGCAAGCCAGCCAGCAAGCAAGCAGGAAAACAAGCAAGCACGCTAGCAAGCAGGCAAGCAGGCAAGCAGGCAAGCAAACCTCAGGACAGTGAACAGATACCCATTACTTAGTAACTATTGCCTTTCTGAGTGAATTAAGATGCAATGTCTCTATGTCATGTCTCTATGTCTCTGTATCATGTGTTTGATGGCCCTTTGCCTGTCATCTACCCAATTAAAACCGTGAAGGGCCTGGTGTTTATGAGGAGGATGATGTTCCTCATCCTCTCTTAACAATTATAGTTCCAACAGTCAGTTGCAGTGTGCTCCCAAGTAGATGTCCATTCTCCACTGAGCTCATTTTCCCTTTAGCAAACATGAGACCATTAAGTGGTAGCCAGGAGCTAGTCCATGTGTTGTTGGAAGTTTCTAAGTTTTCAAATCAACCAGATTTTACAGCTCTAACCAAACAGCTTAGTTTTAGAAAATGATATACTTTTAAAGCAATATTTTCCGTAAGAATGCTGATTTCTGGTATGTGCTCCAGAAGTCAGAGAACAAATGGTGATAATATATGCTAAGCTTAAAATTAGTGCGCCGCCTTTTAAACAAGAACTATGCCACTTCTGAGTTTGCATGTCGCTTAGGGAGGAGGCTCAAAACAGAGTTCTGTGCTCACTTATACTTTTGTTGATTTTTGAGGCAGGGTCTTGCTATGTAGCTGGTGTCTTGCCTGGTGCTCCCAATATAGCCCAGATGGGCCTCAGAGTTGCAGCAATCCCCCTGCTTCTGCTACTCTTGCTGCTATGACTGGAACACACCACCATCTCCTGCGTCGACTTCAGTTTCCTGAAGGAGCTACTTTCTCCATTCCTTTTGCTACCTTGCCCTTTCAACTTCTTTAAATTGGAACTGTGTTTTGTTTAAAGTGGCCTCAAGTGCTTTTTGATATGTGTAAAATTATCATTTAATGAGAACGGCTTAAAAAAAAAAATCACAGGCCTTCTCAGGAGCTTTGAAGGCCTGGCTCTCACCATACTGTTGCTTCTTCTTGTGAACCACTGGGTAGGAACCTCCTTAGGGGTGCCTTGTGTCTTATTTCAGAGGTCCTGAGAAATAGGTGGGTCTCGCCAATATCAGAGAAAGCCCAGAGGGTACTGGGTTTGGGGTCTGCCATGCCGGTTCTTGGTACATTTTTGAGCATCACTGGCATGACTCTTGGCCTAGTCACAGTATCTTAGGATCATCTCTGCCCTTGGGTATAAAATACCATGCTATACGTATATCTGCATTTTATGAACATGAGAGGATGAATGGCAGCATGGTCTATAAACATTACTATTGTCCACATGTGTCTTCCACAGGCGTGTAATGAAATAACTGTGGCACAGATTTAAAATTTTGTATTAGTATTTCATTTATTCAGTGTGCACACATACAGGCATGTGCCATAGCATGAGTCAACAGATAATGCACAAAAGGCAGTTCTTTCCTTCCATCATGCATACGTCATGTAGTGTAAAGGGGTTGAACTCAAGCCCTCAGGGTTGAGGCACCTTACCTACTAAGCCATCTTGCTTATCTGCATCAACAATTTTGTTTCTCCAAGCTCTGGTTTATTGACCTAAGCTGGCTGTCCTGGAGCTTACTATGTACACCAGGCAAGCCTTGAACTCATAAAGATCTGCAGGCCTCTGCCTCCCAAGTGTTGAGGTTAAAGGCCTGCATCATCATGCCCAGCAGAAAGGGTACTAAAGATGGCTGATACAAGTCTTGTCATTTCTTTCATGTGGAGAGCGGTAGAGCTGGAGAGGCATTTGCCTTGACAAGATGGCGTTTACATCCGCTGTCGACTCCTGGTAAACAACTGTTTGCGCATGTGCGTAGAGTGAAAAGATGCCATCCCTGGGCGTCACGTGGGGTGATGAGCAAACAGCCAATCATGGGTGGACACGCCACGCTGTGGTGTATATAAGCAGTGCCGATGATTGGCTCGGTCCTTTTCTCCTCTTCATGATGCAATAAATGCTTGCTGCAGAAGGATCCTAGTGTCCGCGTGTCTTCTTGCTGGCGAGACGACTGCGCAGGCTACACTTTCAGAAGAGTGAGTGTACTGCTGGTGGTTGTTCATTAAGTCATTTATTTAGTGGTCAGCTAGCCTGAACTAAGACTTTCTGTGTCCTCTCCAACATTGGGGTTGTCTTAGGGTTACTATGACTGTGCTGAAACACCATGACCAAAAGTCGGGGAGGAAAGGGTTAATTTGGCTTTTCTCTTCCACACCATCTGTTCATCTTAATTGAGGTTCTTTCTTCTCCAATGGCTTTAGCTTGTGTCAAGTTGAATAAAAGTATCCTACACAACTGATGTGCAATTTAACATTTCGTTGTTAAATCACAACTCTTCCTCTCTTGTTTATCCCCAAGATCACGTTATTATCAATATCATAACTTTACAATTAACAATATTTTACAAACTTAAAAAGTCCCACAGTTTTTACAAGTTCAAACACTTTAAAATTCAGTATCTTTAAAAACCCAATGTCTCTTCTAAAAGCTAAGATTCAGTCTCTCGACTGTGGGCTCCTGTTTAAAAACAAAACCAAACCAAAAAAGCTAAATGCTTCCTTACTTCAAGAGGGACTGTCACAATCAGATAAAGCAAAGTCAAATTCCAATAGTGTAAATTACTCAGTGTTCAGTATTGGGGATTCGCTCATGATCTGCTGGGCTCCTGCAAGGGTCTCTTCTCCGGCTCTGCTCTCTGCAGCACACACAGCTTGTCTTCTAAGCTTGGGTGGGCTCCACTCTGCCACTGTTGCTGTACCTAGTGGTCACCCTGTGATACTGATATCTCTAAAATTCTAGGGTCTTCTTCTACTGTAACTGGGCTGCGCTTTGACCAATAGCCTCTTCTACATTTTCTTCATGGTGCCAAGCCTCAGTTTCTCTAGGTGATCCTTTTCATTCTTGGCTTTCAACTGTCACTTTGCCAATGGCTTCCCCTGGCTGCCCACAGTGCCAAGCCTCAGTTGCCCTCCATGACTCCTTCATGTCTTCAAAACCAGTACTACCTGTGTGACTCTTATGCTACCACATTTGGCTTCCAAAATAAGGTACACAGCTTCTGTGTGCCTACTCTCAGCAAACACTCTCAGAAGATTTTATCTCACTGAAGCTGGTCTCTTCTTAATCATTGCTAATTTCTCAGCTCCAGCTAGCAGGAATCAACAATCTCAGTAAAGCAAAGGTTTCACTTTGTTTCTTTCTTTCTTTCTTTCTTTCTTTCTTTCTTTCTTTCTTTCTTTCTTTCTTTCTTTCTTTCTTTTCCCAGACAGAGTTTCTCTGTGTAATATGTGTAATAGCTCTGGCTGTCCTGGAACTGCTCTGTAGACCAGGCAGACCCAGAACTCACAGAGATCTGCCTACCTTTGCCTCCAAGTGCTGGGATTAAAGGCGTTCACTGCCACACCTGGATCTACATTTCTTTCAACATTCTTTTTCTTCCAAGTTCCCAATTAACAGCTCACCAAACCTTGAATACTCAATGGCTTTTCTTGCCCAAAGATCTCAAGTCCTTCCACGATACTCCCAAAAACAACATGGTCTGTATAGAGATAATCTAATGTCCTGTGTTCTGTGTGGAAGCATTACCTGTCAATTAAAAGCTAATGGCATATTAGCTGAGGCGGGAAGTTCCAGCTGAGGTGGCAGTTCCAGTAGGGAGAGGAATTTTGGGAGTCAGGCAGAAGGGATTTGCCACAATGCTGATGGAGAGATGAAACTGAGAAGAGATAACCAACCATATGGCAGCATATAGAATAACCAGGTTTATTAAGTTACAGGCTAGTGGGAACAAGCCAAAGCTTTAGGCCTAGGCTTTAATTTATAAATAATTCAGTCTCAGAGTCATTATTTTGGCAACTTGGGCATGCGTGGTAAAGTCCATGATTACAGGTCTGTCACATCAGTACCCCACTTCTGGTACCAATTTATGTCTTAATGTTATTATTTTAGTGATTAAAAACACCATGACCAAAAGCAAGTTGAGCAAGAAATGGTTTATTTGTCTTATACTTCCACATCACTTATTCATCTTATGAGGTTCCTTCCTTTCAGATGACTTTAGGTTGTGCCAGGTTGACATAAAACGATCCAGCACAGGTTGTTCACTGAGGAACAAGCACCAATGATAAACAGAAAAGTAGTAATACTAACATTATAGATCCAGACATGCTAGAGGCTACACAGTGGAGACGAAAGGGCTCTGTTTGCCTTTAGATGTACCTTCCTTGGCTGTAGCACTAACATTCTATGTGTGTTTGTATATCGAGGCCAGAGGTCAGTTTTGGGTATAATTTCTCAGAGACTTATCACTTAGGCTAGGCTGGTTGGCCAAAGAGCACCAGGGAACCATCTCCGAGTCCCCAGCAAGGGAATTGCATATGTACACCACAGTGATCTTTTGATGTGGATATGGGTGTGTGTGTGTGTGTGTGTGTGTGAAAATATGCTTATACAGCAAGCACTTTACAGGACAAGTTCCCCAGCTCTTAATACTAATATTTTAAAATGGAAACCAACTATTTACAGTCTAGAGATCAGGAGGCTGGAGAGATGGGGTTAAAAGTGATTGCTACTCCTTCAGAGGACTGGAGTCTGGATCCTTGCACCCACAACAGGCAACTCACAACTACCTGTAACTCTAGCCCCAGGGGATTCAACCTCTGAGGGCATTCGCATGCTCGCACACATAATACAAATAAAACCTTTTTCTTTTTTCAATGTAGAGATTAGGTAGGATTTTGCCATTTGAAAACAGGAAGAACTGGTCACATCAGGCCTCGTTCTTTAAGGGAACAACTGGCCAATACAGTATATCTGCAGCCACTGAGGTATACCTTCTCTGATTGTCAAAGAGAGAACCCCATCTCCTTACGGTCTCCCAAACCTTGAAGCAGATGGGAACCACCATCCAAAGTCACATTCAGTAGGATTTACTACCCACCAGGCACTGGCCTAAACACCTTAGCAAAGCATTCTTCCATCAATCCAGCCATCCATCCACCCATCCGTCTGTCAAATGCAAGGAAAGAAAGCAAATGTCAGGTGTCCAAGTCTCTCCCTCTAGTTCTCAGCTGTATCACCTGGTACTGAGCATATTTGAGATAGTGGGGGAGGAGGCAAGATACCCAAAATCAAATGGTACCAAAGTACAAGGTTGTACCAGAGGCTCATGTCCAGGACACTGTGTTTTGTTTAATTAGAGACACACCAAAAAGAGGGGGGGGTTGTAGTTTTAAAGATCAGAAAGTCCAACCAGGTCAAATCCCTGTATGAAGGCCTTTGGAGAGTAAGGAGATGGGGGAAACGCAGGTTGATGTCATCAGAACGGATGCAGACAAAAGACATGCAGAAGAAGAGGCCCTGCTGCAGAGGCTGCCCAGGCTTGCCTCGGATACCAGGGGCAGGGAGAACGACCTGGGTATTGGGGTCAGGAAGCTGGCCATAGGTGTGTTTTGACCAGTGTGGTGTGGGATGAAGCCAGTCGTCCTGGAGTCCCTCTGAACTTCATTCATTGCTTTCACAATGTAAGAAAGTGGGTTTTGTAACCTGGGCATCCCTGTAGCGCTGGCCTGACTGTTTACTTCTGCCTCGGCCCCCTGAGCCTATGAGCAAATACTTCAGGCACTGTTAACGAGCAGAAACTTGAGACAGAGCTTATCTTGTAATGCTGGGGTTTGCATCATATCCAGGGTGTGGTGCTATTTTAGAAGGCAAGTTAAATAATTACATGTTTACAGGTTGAGCAAACAGTGTGTGTGGCCCAAGAGGGCTCAGGATCTGTTCCCTGAATGCCCAGTGAACTAACTTGTTCTGGGGAGGGGAGATTTAGAACTTGGAGGTATCACATGGTTTCAATATGATAGACATGTATGAATGCACATGTATGCTTAGATACATATGCATATATGTGTGGGGGGGCTTATATTGAATATCTGTGTTTCACCTTGTAATAGAGTAGGGAAGTTTAGAGTTGTTATAATTCCACTGAGGCTAATTTAACAAGTTCAGGTCATTGACCCATCTTTGTATCATGTATATTATATGTGACATATTCAATATACTATTTTATGGTTTTGGTGTTTCCTACATAAGTGAAAAATTGACAGAAGTTAACACTGCCATTAGTAGGTCCACCATAAGCTTCACTCTTTTTAAATATTTTCAAATGTATTAAATTTTAATTAATTAATTAATTAGTTAATTGTCTATGTGAGTGTAGTCTATGGCTTGTGTGTGTAGGTACCCAAGGATGCTAGAAGTGTGGGTCAGGGGGTTGTGAGCCACCTGATGTGGGTGCTGGGGACAGAACTCAAGATGTCTGTCAGCCGTTTTTCTAGCCTCTAATCTACTCTCTTTAGAGAAAAGCAAACAAAGCCACAATTAAACAGGTATGTGCTTTGCTCTCTTACTCTAGTGTCATTTCTCCTGGGAGAGGGGATAGAACCGGGTTTGTTTTGGTATTTGTGTTGTTTGGTTGTTGTGTCAGCAGACATGGTCTCTCTATGTTGTCCGTCTGGCCTCAGACTTTTGTTGTTTCTTTGTGTGTTTGAGGTTTCTCTATGTAGCCCTGGCTATCCTAGACTCACAGAGACCCACCTGCTTCTGCCTGCCAAGTGCTGGGATTAAAAGTATATGCCGCCACTGCCTGGCATGGCCTCAGACTCTCAAGGTTTATGCAGTCCTTCTCAAGGATTCCTAAGGAGCTTCCTAAGGTGGAGGTTCAGCCTCCTGAGTAGCCGGGACTACAGGCGCCGACTGTGCGGTGGGATTTTTTTGTTTTGTTTTGCTTTTGCTTTGGTGATCCTGAGCACCAGACCCAGCTCGAGCATGCCACCTCTCTCTCTCAGTTTGTCGACTGTCCTGATCAGCGTCAGTCAGGAGCCATAGGCCACACCCTCCGCTGATCTCTTTCCTTAGGATTGCCCTCTCTTCTATTTTTGCTTTTCAAGGACAATGAAAACCCTGAGAGTCGTCTTCTGGCTGAGGACTTTTTAAGGGTACTTGAGACAGGGCAGTCACTTATCCTTGCAGCTTGATAAGACAAAAGATGAGTCAACTGCTCAGGTGGAGGACCTCTGCTTCCTCTCCCTGCTTTAGCATCTTCTTGAGGCAGGCTTTAGGATCATCTGCCATGGTTGGGCTGAGTTGCCCCAGGCTTCCTCAGAGGCACAGGTTTGGTTTCCTGACCTCCTTGGCAGGGACTTTACACGTGACCATCGTGTTAGTTTTGTGGACTAGGCTTCCCCTGTAGAGTGAGGAGAGGCTCATTTGGGGATCTGTGCTTCTATGACGATGACAGCAGGATTTGGCACTCCTTGGCTCTGGCTGTTTTCTGTCCTGGACTAATGTCACTGTCCCTTGAGCTGTTGTCACCAAAGCCTGTGTGGAGACTTTGGTGCACTTTGAGCCAGGACAGCACGGAATAACTTCCTGAAGGACTGCTTCCTTCCACACAGGGAAGGGCACAGCTGCGCCAGTACCCTATATCATTCAAGTCTCATTTCCTTATTTATAGAGGGTGAGGATCAGACAAGATTGCCTCTGAAATGCCTCCTGCTTGAATAGTCAGTGAGCTCAGGAAGGCTAAAGCACGGGCATGCTGGTGTCTATGTGAATTCCCAATACACGGGAGTCAGAGGCAAGGAAGATTGTTGTGAGTTCGTCATGAACATGACTAGATCCTGTCTCAAAACTACAAGTAACACTGGGCGGTGGTGGCACACGCCTTTAATCCCAGCACTTGGGAGGCAGAGACAGGCAGGCAGATTTCTGAGTTCGAGGACAGCCTGGTCTACAGAGTGAGTTCCAGGACAGCTTGGGTAATACAGAGAAACCCTGTCTCCAAAAACCAACAAAACAAAACAAAACAAAACAAAAACCCAAGGTTTACAACCATGTCCGTGGGATGTTTAAAATGCCATGTGTATGACTAGCACAGAACAGTCACTGTCAATGTACAAGTTACTGTGAGGACAGAAGTTTTAGGACTATGGCCGGGAGGTTTGCAAAAGATTAGATCCCAGAAAGATGACACTTGCTCCCTTCATGGGTGTGACATCTTTGAAGTTGATGAAAGGCTAAGAATGCCTGGTACACTAGAAGCAATGGACAGTGTGTGATGTCGAGATCAAGGGCTCTGATGGGCAAAGTCCTTCATTTACCTGCTTCTAGTACTTGATTCTGGTATATGGGTTTTTGATGAGAACATCTCATGATCAGTAAGTCTTGTGACTTGGCATTATCTCAAGGACACCATCCTATGCTGTATGCAATGACAGCGTATTGATGACATACTCTTGTTTCCCATAATAGATATGGGCGTGTCTGATAAGGACTGACTCAGAATGGGGAAGTCTTTCTCCATTACCCAGATACTGTGGCTGACTTTGGTCGACAGTTGTTATACAGGTTTTTTGCACCTGCCATTTCTCTGATTTTATATACATGTGGATTCTTGGCAGTCCCTCGGCAGTCAGTTTAGGCAGTCAGTTTAGGGCTTCTCAACCTGGCCTCTCTAGGTCTCTCTGGGTATTTGTGAAGTCCTCGCAGCTCCTTGCAGAATCACACATATATGAGGAAGGTCAGCCAGAACAAAGGGATAAAAAGGAATGCAGCTGGAAATGGTAATATATATGTATAATCACAGCACTGGGGAAACTGAGGCAGGAGGATTGTTCTGAGTTTGAGGTCAGCCTGAGTTATAATGTGCTCTAGGCCTCTTGAGCTGCAGAATAAGATCTTGTCTCAAAATGAACAACAAAACAACAATGAGTAAAAACCAAAACAAAATGGTAAGAACTGCCACCAAAGGTGTCCCCAGCTAGGGAGGAATGAAAGGGACTTTGTAAGATTAAAATATAAAGGTTTAACCTTAACACAGCGATCTCCATCATATCTAATACAGGGACCACAGCACTCATACACACACACACACACACACACACACACACACACACACACACCCCGCTCCTCAGGGCTTCAGAGCAGCGTCTAGGACTGAGCCCAGGGTGGCCGAGAGGCCTAAGTCTGTCTGATGGGTAAGTGTGAAGACTTGGCACTTTCTTTGTCCTTAGAAGGGGAGGCTGTTTGCTTTCCCCCCTCAGGAAACTTACATGGCATAGGACAGTTTCCAGGGAAAGAAAGAGAAACTGATTTGAACAGCAGCAATGTAAAAGTATAAAATAAAAGTTTCAGGGTGAGACTTTAAAATTATTTTCATTAAGTTTTTTTTTTTTTTAAAGGAAAAAGGGCTTCTTTCCCAGCTTTTGTTTGTGAAAGAAAAACTCCTTTATGCCTGGCTTTGCCTCTAGGCTAGCAGGAGCTGCAGGACCACACCCTAGGGCGGGTTTTGGCTCTGGTCAGTCTTCCTTCTCTTTTCCTTTTCTTCCTGCTTCCCCACCCCTCCCCCTCACCTCCTCCTCCCCCCAAAGGAAGGTATAATCTTCATTTATCACTAGTGTAGATCCGGAACATCTTAACGAGATACTTACCACCATGAATCTATCAGGGAACGGGAGCAGGACTTCAGCTGAATCTGACTTTGAATAGAACGTTCTCTTTTAACAAAGGCGACTGAGCCAGGGAGGGTAGAATGCCTGTTGGTAATCCTAGTGTTAAGGAAGAAGAGACAGGTGGATCTCTGGGGCTCACTGGCCAGAAAGCCTGACTGAGTCTGGGAGCTCCAGGTTCAGTGAGAAATGCTGTCTCAAAACATTAAGGTGAACAGCGATTGAGAAAGACAGCCTACATTATGGCCTACACATACATGTACACACACTTGCACATACATGTACACACACTTGCACATGTGAATGCACACAAAAGGCAACAGGTGACTTATACATACATATCTATACAGGTAAAGTGTCCAGCCTCAGTTGTTATTTTCATGAGTCTGTTCATTCCAGAGATAGTATCACATATGGAAGATGCTGGCCTGTAGTTTTAGAAACTTACTTTTTGGTGTTTGGCTTGCATGGAAGAATTAACAACAATAATGTGTGGTCAGATATCTGAAAAGGAAAGGCCAAAGTGACTGGGGGAATATACCAGATCATCCACAGATGGATGCCCACTGTCACTTAAAACACAGGTGGTCAGTCCAAGGGAAGCAATACCGTTCAGCAGTTAAGTTTAGCTGGGAACTGCATCTGTTGGGCCTTCAAGGATAAATCTCAATGTAGGTGCTAGACAAAGAAAACAAACTCTAGAAAGTGCACATGATTTACTCTCTGTGTGTGTTGGCCCCTTAAAATGTGTTTATTTGTTTTTAATGATCTGGGGAGAAATACATGTCATGTACAGGAGGATGACCATGAGAGAGACAGCTTATGTTTCACCTATTTGTGCTGGCTCTGTTGATGGTCTCTGGATGCCCGACTTTCTTCTAAAGAAACCATAGGGCATCCTGCCTTCTTCTAATGGGTCATGTGACTTCTTGGTAGCCAGGGCCTCACCCAGGGCCAGAGAGTTATGTTCTCTTCTGTGTGTGTGTGTGTGTGTGTCCGCGCGTGCGAGTGCATACGCATTTCAGTGTAACTAAAAATAACTAAATACATAACCCCAAAAATGCAGAAATGCTACAAGATGCTATAGCCAGCACAGTATATTTTCAGAATTTGTAATTTGCCCTTCACAGTACATGATGAGTTCTCCTACCTAGGGTCCCACCCAAAGCCTACATTTTAAGTCCTGTGCCAGCTAGACCTCTGCATGGCTGCAGCAGGCAGCCTGGCCCTGAGAGGGTCAGAGAAGGCAAGGGCTGCTGCCCTTTCTCAAGAGAGGGTCCTTCCTCCCAGGTTGGGCTGGGGATCTGTAGTTTCTCTTCTGCTGTGTAAGGCAGGCTTCACACCATGAATTTTTCCTATGACACAGAGTGAAGATAAATTTACCTTCCCAGCCATCTTTCCGGCCCTCGAAGCAGGGCATTTAAGGTCAAACAGACTTTGAGGGTACACCCTGTGCCAGCCGGGCTCCACCCAGGGAGTGAATTGGAGCCAGATACATGGCTACAGTTTAACAGCCCTGTAAAGTGTTCAGCCATTTTTTTTTTTTAAGTAGAAAATGTTCATCCCTAAGAAAAAGCTGCAAGGAGGCATACACTCTTTAGAACGGGAATCTCTTGGAATTTCTTTTACTCCATCAGAGGGAAGTGGGTGCTGGGCCAAAGTTGTTACTTGGGGCTTGATGAAATTCCTGTATAAATGGCTATAGAAGTTAATTGCTTCAGCCAATTAGGAGGGCACTTGGGGAACCTTCTGAAGTCTTGTAGCTCCACCTCCCTCATTTTAATATTCTATTAAGTTTCATATACTCTAAAGCATTTTCATTGTGAACCATTGGATGCTGTAACGAAAGAACACATTCATTTCAACAAACATACCCCAATGCAACCACAGGCTAATGCACATTTTACAGGATCAAAAGGCAAACAATAGAATTCAGCATCAATTTCAGGGACTCAAGAATAGTAAATCCACGCTTACAGCAGAGCCCTGGGCAAGGTTGGTAGGTTAGCCATTTACGAATCCAATTTTCTCAGTTTGCTGAGAAGAGCTGAGGGCAACATCCCAGACAAATGAACAAGAAGGAAAAGTGTCTATTGGCTTTCTTTCCTTCTTTCCAGATCCTGGCTAAGGAAACATTGAGCGAGCAGGTTTACCAGGAAGCTGATGGACACTTTCTGCCAGGTACGTTTCCTTTGTAACAGAGTCATAACTTTTCTGAAGCTTTGAGATAGTAGTGACACTGCTTTTTAGAATGTATTCCCCAGGGCCTACTTTCTTTTCTTTCATTAGATGGTTTTCAAAGCTGAATTTTCATGTTAGACATTTCTCCTGTTTTTACACATGCTATGGGAACCACTGGCACTGTAAAGGAAATTTGGAGGTGAAAAGAAGTTTCTGAGACAGAATTTCTTTGTCACTTGTAATTCCCAAATTTTGCTATGCTGAAGAAAATGAAGAAAAAAATCTGAAAATGTTTTTTGTTTAGAGCAGACAATAGTTTAAAAGTACTGCTAATTTATGGGGCTCAAAAGGCAGCTCAGTGGTTAAAGGTACTTGCTCTCGCAGAGGACCAAATTCTATTCCCAGCATCTACACAGGATGTCTCACAACTCCAAGTCTAGGGGATCTAAAGCCCTCTTTTGACCTCCAAGAGTACCTATACCAATGTGTACAAATCCATACATAGACACACGTGCACACACACACACACACAATAGTTAAGAATAAGAACAGATCATTAAAGACTACTGCTAATTCAATGTTAAATTCTGTTTAACTGTGACACATTAAAAAATACATAAGTAATTGCTCCAATAATTATTTTCTTTCTTACTTTTTTCTTTTCTTTTCTTTTCCTTTTTGGAGACAGTTTCTTTGTGTAGCTCTGGCTATCCTGGAACTCACTCTGTAGACCAAGCAGAACTCCAACTCACAGAGATCGGCCTGTGAGCACTGGGATTAAAGAAGCGCACCATCGTCACCCAGGCCAACATCTATTTCCTAATAATAAATACTAAAATCCAACCACAAACCGTGTTGTTGTTTGCTCCCTTGTTGGCGCAGACTTGCAAGTGTGACGTGCCCTGTCCTCTCCACATTTAAGCTATTTCGTCCTTCTTTTTCTATCTTTAGAGACAGGGTCATGGCAAATAATGTTTCTATTGTGTGAATTAAGACAACCTATAGAACAGTGGATCTCAACCTTCCTAATGCTGTGACCCATACAGTTTCCTCATGTTGTGGTGACCTCTATGAAATTATTTTTGTTGCTACTTCATAACTGTAATTTTGCTAATGTTATGGATTGTAATGTAAATATCTGATATGCAGGATGTCTGTTATGTGACATCCTCCCCCCCCCAAGGGTCATGACCCACAGGTTGAGAACCGCAGCTCTAGTAGGACAGTTTACTAGACCTTATGGTTCCAAGTTCCAGATGGTTAGATCCCATAATGGCCGAGTAAAGGTAGGATGGAGACACTGAGGATGAACCTCCTGAACCACAAGACTAAGCAGAGGAAATGAACTCAAAATAGTGTGAGTCTTTAAACTCTGAAAGCCCACCTCAAGTGACACCCTTTCTCTAAGAAAGCCACACTTCTTAAAACTCATGAACAATGTCCTCAGTTAGGAACCAAGTATTTAATCCTGGGACTAGAGGAGGCATTTCTCCTTCAAAACATCACATTCGCTTCCTGGACCTCACAGTCGTGTGCATGTATGAAAAATGCAAAACACATTTAGTTCAACTTTTAACACTCCCCATAGCCCTCTACAGATGCAACACTGTTTGAAAACTTTGAAGGTTCAAAGTCTCTTCTGAGACAAGGCAATCACTTATCCATAACCCCTTATCAAAAAACAAACTAACAAACACAAATCACATGCTTCCAAAGATACAATGGCATAGAATATACATAGTAGCACTCCAGAAAGGAGGAATGGGGCATAGTGAAGAAATATTGGAGCAAAGGAAGACTGAAAACCAGCAAAGCAAACTCTAAGTTCCTATAGCTGCATGTCTGATGTCAGTAGGCTTAGATACTCTGCCTGAGGGGCACTTCAGGTTTTGCCAGGTATAACCTGGTTCTCTCTCTTGGGCCAGTTCCACTACTGTGCCCAGCTCTCCTTGGCAGAGATTGAAAAGGTCAGCTCAGGAACTTTGAGAAGGTCATGGAACACTCGCCCCTCTGGAAGGGAGAGGCTAATTAACATTCCTCAGACCACAGGGTGGGAACAAACATGGTCATGGGGACACATTCTGCAGGACAGACTGTTGCCCACCTTCAGACAAGGGAAGTCCTTGCCATCTCATTCCCTGAAGACCAATCAGTTTAAAAAGTCACACTGTTCTGCCAATCACATTGTGCCTAATGGCTGCTGCCCTGAAAACTGTATAAAAGCTCACTGAACAAGTTGCGAGGGGTTACCGCCTCTCCTTTGAGTCTGGGACGACCCCAGTGCACTGGAACTATAAATTCCTCTTGCTTTTAGCATCGATCCAGGCTCCACATGGTTCACTCAAGGGGTCCCCAGTTAGCTAAGGCTTGATATAGTCTTATATTTGGTGCATTGGCTGGGACTCCGACTCCTTGTGGGAATACACAGGAGCAGTGAATCGGAGGTATCGAGCTTTAACCGCAGTTCCTGTTTGTCTTTCTGTTCATCAAAGTCTGAGTCTCAAGTCTGTTTGAACTTTTGCTTGCAAGTGTCGGGAAGCTCCTAAAGCCTACAGTGTCTGGTGCGGTCAAGTGCAAAAGGCAGAGGTGCCTTAATGCTGAGACCTCGGGAGGGGTAGGTACAGAAGGATGTTTCAGGCCCCTCTGGAGGGAGGCGGGAAGGCTCTGCTCCTTCTGGAAACAGCAAGACAATATCGAAGGGAGCCAAGTCTTGCTATAACCTGGTTTATCTGGTTCCTGCCATATAGGCAGGAGCACCTAGTTTGTTTCAGTGTGGCTGACACTGCCAAGCAACTATGTTATCTGGCTCCTGCCATGTGTGCAGGAGCACCTGGTGTCTGTAACTGGGTCCATGGAAGGAGTGAACTGTGTATAGATTGTCTTTCTCTGTGTTCTTGGACCTGGACCCCCCACCCATGGCAAGGTCAATGTCAAGCTGTCTGTGTGGTAATTGTTTTTCTCTGTGTTTGTTAGTATCTCGTTCTATATTTTTGGACATAGACTGACTTTTTTTTTTTTTTTGGACATTGGACAGACTGAAAGACAAGTTATTTACTCTGTGTTTCCCCACATGACCTACTTGTAGGGACTTTAGACTTGCAGGTGATCAAAAGCAGTAGAGGAGAGAAAGTCTTTAGGCCAGGATCCTTAGGCACCTGGACCAAGGGCCCTATATAGTTTCCTAGAAAAATCTAGTGGAGGACCCCCTCCTCCCTCATAGATAAAAGCCTTTCTTTCCCAAGACACACCCCACAGGTTCTGGCCATCAGGAGGAAAGAAGCCCGGGAGGAGAGATCTGGATCTGAGAAACTTCTGACCCTCCAAGACTCTTCAACAGCAGACCCATTACTCCAAGACCCTCTTCCTCCAAATCTCCCTACCTTAGCTCCCATGGCCCTGCCAACACTAGTATCGGTTCCTTAGCGCATACGAGACTGGGACCATTGTACCCACCTTCACTGGAGGGAGGAATGGGAGAAGACCTGAGAGCCAAACCCCTGTTACCAACTCCCAACCTCCTTTTCTACTGGTTAATCTCTTTGAGACTGTTTCACTTATAATGCAGAAAGCCGGAAACCAGAGAGATGGGGGCACCATTGATTGACCAGGCTGTCGTTGAAAGCGGGTTTCCCCTGGCTAGACCTGACTGGGGCTTTAATGCGGAAGAAGGTAAGGGGCACCTAAAGGTCACCCGCCAGGCTCCATTGGCAGGACAACCTACAAACTTGACCAAGGTATATGGGGTTAGACAGGAATCAGATGAGCCTCCTGCTACCTTTCTAGAGCTACTCATGGAGGCCTTCCTTCCATATACACCCTATGACCCCATCAGCAAGGATCACAAAGCTACTGTGACTATGGCTTTTATAGACCAGGCTAGTAGAGCTATCAGGAAAAAGCTTCAGAGGCTAGAGGAACTACAGGATAAGTCGTTGAGGGATTTAGTGCAGGTTGCTGAGAAAGTCTACCATAACAGGAAGATAGGAGGAGAAGGAGCAGAGAAAGAGAAAGAAAGAAGATGAAAGGGAGATGGAAAAAGAAGAAAAGAGACAGGGAAGGAATCTACAGAGAGTTCTGAATCTCAGGCTAGAAGATGAATACAAGTTGTTTGAGACCTTGGACAGGGCACACCAGGACCTAGACTGGTGGTTTAAGGCCTCTCCCCAGGCCTGAACTGGGATGGCAGAGGTGGGGAGGGCCAACAACCAGCCCTCCATCCATGTGGAGCTTAGAGCCCAAGCCTCCCTGGTGTCTGTGCACCAATATCCGATATTGAGGGAGGCTCAGGACAGAATCAGGCCCCACATTACCAGGCTTCTAGAGCAAGGGATCCTGTGGAAGTGCCAATCAGCTTGGATTCCCTTCTGCCTGTGAAGAAACCTGGGGCCCAGGACTAAGGAGGACTGTCTAGAGGGGACTAAATGCCTCTTGCAGGAACCCGGAGAACTGAAATACAGATCCTCAGCCAAGAAGGCTCAAATCTGCCAGAGAAAAGTAAGTTATCTGGGCTACCTGCTGAACACTGGCTCTCCAGTGCTCCAAAGGAGACCATCCTGCACATCCCTCCTCCTCAGAGCCCCAAACAGGTATGGGAATTCCTGGACACAGCTGGGTTCTGCTGGCTATGGATTCCAGGGTTTTCTGAATTGGCTGCCCCCTCAACCCCCAGACTAAAAACAGACAGGCCTTCAGTTGAGGTGAAAGAGAGCAACAGGCTTTTGATGTAATTAAGCAGGCTGTACTGGAGGCCCCTGCTCTAAGACTGTCTGATGCCAGCAGACCTTTCCACCTTTATGTTGCAGAAAACAGGGGGATAGCCAAGGGAATGCTCACTCAGCGGCTGGGCCCCTGGAAGTGACCAGTTAATCTGTCAAAGAAATTAGACTCTGTTGCTGTTGGATGGCCTGCTTGTCTACAAATAATGTAGTGATGGTGGTGGTGGTTTTAGTTAAAGATGCTGATTAATTTGCTCTGGAGAAAAATCTGACTGTGACAACTCCCCATGCCTTGGACAGCATTGTTCACCAGACCCCGGATTGATGGCTAACCAATGCCCTCATGACTCATTATTACACTCTGTTGTTAAACTCAGATTGGGTGACCTTCACGTCACTAGTGGCCATCAACCTGGCCACTCTGTTACCTGACCCTGATTTCAATCCACTAGCTCATGATTGTGTACAGATTCTAGCTGAGGACAAGGGACGGTGAAAGGACCTGTCAATCAGCAGCTCCCCAATGCAGTGGCAACCTGGTTCACTGATGGCAGTAGCTACCTGGCAGAGGGACAGCCCAAGGTGGGAGCCACCATTGTGGACAGGTGCTAGGTGGTCTGGGTAGAACCACTTCCTCTGAGAATGTCAGCCTAAAAGGCAGAGTTAATAGCTCTGACCAAAGCCTTGGACCTGGCGGCAGAAAAAAAAGATCAACATCTACATGGACAGCAGGTATGCGTTTTCCATGAGGCTGTATACCAAGAGAGAGGGCTGCTCACATCAGAAGGAAAAGAAATAAATAAACAGGAAATCTTGGATCTGATGAAGCCAGCAACTGTGAGTATTACTCATTGCCTAAGACATCAGAAGGGAAGAGACTCAGTGTTCCTGGTCAGTAACCAGGCAGATCAAGTGGCTCAAGAAGTGGCTACCAACTATCACCAAGAGAAAGTAGGACAATGGCGCACACCAGAAGGGAGAACTATACTCCCCAGAAAGCAAGCAAAAGACTTAGTAGGCCAAATGCACAGATGGACTCATTTAGGGGATAGAAAGCTTGTCCGAGCAGTTAAGGGACCTAATATAGGGCTGGAGGGATGGCTCAATGGGTACGAGCACTGACTGCTCTTCCAAAGGTCCTGAGTTCGGATCCCAGCAACCACATGGTGGCTCACAACCACCTGTAATGAGATCCGATGCCCTCTTCTGGTGTGTCTGAAGACATCTGCAGTAAATTATGCCGGAGCAAGTGGGGCCATCCTGAGTTCACTCCCCGCTCACTCCAGCCCCGCTCACTCCAGCCCCACTCACTCCAACCCTGCTCACTCCAGCCCCGCTCACTCCAGCCCTGCTTACTCCAGCTGTAAATTACACCAGAGTGAGTGGCCTGGAGTGAGCAGGCAGGCCGGCAGAGGTCCTGAGTTCAACAGCAGCCACACATGTGATGGCTCATGGCCATCTGTACAGCTACAGTGTACTCATACACATAAAAATAAATAAAATAAATCTTAAAAAAAAAGAGACCTAATATATATACCTCAGGTTCTGGGCCAGAAAGATAGTAGAACAGTGTAAGGTATGCCGGCAAGTAAATGCTCAGGCGGCCAAGAGTAAACAGGGCAAAAGTCCTAGGGGAGAACAGCCTGGAGTTTATTGGTAGGTCAATTTTACAGAAGTTAAGCCAGGAAAATATGGTTACAAATACCTTCTAGTGTTTGTAGATGTTTTTCCCTGGATGGGTTGAGATATTCCCTACCAAGCAAGAAACAGCTACCATGGTAGCTAAGAAGGTATTAGAAGAAAATTTTCCAGAGGTTCAGAGTGCCCAAAGTAATTAGATTGGACAATGGTCCTGCTTTTGTCTCTTAAGGTAAGTCAAGGATTGGCAGAGATATTGGGGACTAATTGGAAGCCCCATTGTGTGTACCGTCCCCAGAGCTCAGGGTAGGTAAAGAGAGCTTGACTAAATTGACCTTGGAGACTGGCTTGGACTGGTTGGTGCCCCTCCCATTGGCCCTGAACACCCCCTACCATTTTAATCTGACCCTTTTGAGATCCTGCATGGGACACCCACTCCCTTGACCCCTGCTCTTGATACCCCCAGGGTAACTTTTCAGGGTGACAAAGATCTTATGTCTCAATTGCAAGCTTTCCAGACATGCAAATAAGTTAGGCCACTTGGAATTGTGGCCTAAACTTAGTACCTTGTATAATGCAGGTACCACACAAGAGGTTCCACACAAGTACCAAGTTGGAGATTGGATATATGTTAAGAGACATTGTGATGAACACTTGGAAGCAAAATGGAGAAGGCCATTCCTGATGTTGTTGACCACCCCAACCTCCATTAAAGTGGATAGAGTAACTGCTTTGGTTCACATCAGATCAGCACCTGTGCTTGATGCCAACTAAAGTGCAGCCAGACACCCAAGCAACCCACTTCTGCAAACCATGAGACGGCTAAAGGACGGTTGCCCACCTTCAGACAAGGGAAGTCCTTGCCACCTCATTCCCTGAAGACTAATCGGTTTAAAAAGTCACACTATTCTGCCAATCACATTGTGTCTAATGGCTGCTGTCCTGAAAACTGTATAAAAGCTCACTGAACAAGCTGTGCGGGGTCACTGCAGCTTCTCCTTCAGGTCTGGGACGACCCCAGTGTACTGGAACTATAAATTCCTCTTGCTTTTAGCATCAATCTAGGCTCCACATGGTTCACTCAGGAGGTCTCCAATAAGCTAAGGCTCAACAGATTCTTACAAGATCTCAAAGTTCTGGCATTGCCAACATCTTGGGGTCTTCCGTTTAACCAGGCTTCATGTCAACATCATACAGTGACTTCTCAGTGTCTCTCCATGCAGAACCCCTCCACCCACAGCGCACACATTATCTGACCTTGGGAGCTATCAGAACCGTGGGTGAAGAGTTCACCACCTATTTACTTGTGGGAGCATCCTTCCCACAAGGTTGGTAGTGCCAAGTTCAGCGGCCAGGTTGGGATGGACCCTGGCCTCCTTGATTCACATTTGCAACAACTTTTGTTTGTTGTTCCTTTCTAGGAACTGATAACTTCTCGGGTCCTTTCCTTTCACAAGTGGGTGGGTTAGGTAGGTGGGGTTTTACCCTGAGGGCAAGCAATCTTTTCTTTATTCTAATGCAGATTTGGTCTTTACCCAATGACAGTAATCTTAGCTGTGTCAGCCTGTCTTCAAGAAAAAAACCTTGGCTGTAACACTAAGCTTACCCATGTCCTCCTCCTTTCCAAATAGTACATATTGTATTTGTTTCTTCTCCATTTGTGTTTCTCACTTTAGACCTGTATAACAGTGATTACTAATAACCACATGACAGAGTCAGTACTAGGCTTTCTTAAAATCTCCTCCACCAAACAGGTTAGACTGCTTTTAAATTTAGTCTCAGACCTTCTTAGGACATGGACAGAAGGAATCTGTATTCTTTGCCAAAACTTCACAAGAATGGTCTCTCTCTCAGTGGCTGACACTGTTCTCCTATGAAACCTCTTAAGCTGGCCCTGGCTCTCAGCACATGGCCTTTCAAGCTCCTGCTATGATGGCTTATTAGGCTCTGTGTATAGAGCCCAACTGGTCTTTCTAGTTCAAAGTTCCAAAGTGTCTTAGGGTTTCTACTGCAGTTTGGAGAGGAAAGGGTTTATTTCACTTATATTTCCAGGTACTCTACCACTGAGGGAACTCAGGACAGGAGGAGTTCAAGCAGGGCAGGAACATGGAGGCAAAAGCTGGTGTAGAAGCTATGGAGAGGTGCCACTTACTAGTAAAGCTCCCCATGGTTTGCTCAGCCTGCTTTCTTTCTTTTTTTCCCCACAGTACTTGTTTTTTATTTAACTTTTTTACAACTGGCAATCTTTTTTTTTAATTGGATATTGTTTACATTTCAAATGTTATTCCCTTTCCCATTTCCCTCACCCCATCCAGTCCCCCCTCCCCCTGCTTCTATGAGGATGTTCCCCCAACCAACCACCCACTCCTGCCTCTCCACCCTCACATTCCCCTACATCGAGCCTTTACAGGACCAAAGGCCCCTTCTCCCACTGATGCCCAACAATGCCATCCTCTGCTACATGTGCAGCTGGAGCCATGGGTCCCTCCGTGTATACTCTTTTCAACCTGTTTTCTTATAGTATCCAAGACCACCATCCCAGAGTGGCACTGCCTATAGTGAGCTGGGCCTTCCCACATTAGTCATCCACCAAGAAATTGCACCAGGGGCTTACCCGTAAGCGAATCTGATAGGGGCATTTTCTCAGTTGAGATTCCCTCTTCCCAAATGACTTTACCTTGTGTCAAAATGACATTATCAGCCAGCATAGAAAGCCTTCTACATTCCTCCTAAAAAAACAAATGGTTGGATCGTCACAGCAATAACCTACTCTCTGTTCCAACTTTCTTAATAGAAAGTATTAGTTACTTGCTATTGCTGTGGTAAAACACTGTCATCAAATCAACTTACAGACGAAAAGATTATTTGGTGTACTACTGTTCCAGGGGTTTAGAGTCCATGGTGGCTGAGCAAAGGATAAGATGGCAGGGGAAGGATGCTGAGACCTCACATCTTGAGCTGCAAAACATAAAGCTGTGAGAGAAAATATGAAATGGCATAAATCTTTAAATTCTCAAAGCCTACCTTCAATGACATACGTCCTCCAACAGGGTTGTCTTCTAAATCTCTCAATCAATGGGGAACCAAGTGTTCAAATGTCTGAGACTATGGGGGACATTTCTCATTGAAACCATTATGGCTACCCAGGCTGGCCTTGAACTCCCTGTAGCCCAGGCTGTCCTTGAGCCATTGATCTTCTGAGTAGTTGGGATGATAGGTTTATGCACCCCCAGGTTTGTCTGGATTCGTCTCACTTTGACAAGGTTTCAGTCAATAGTTAGTGTTACATTGTATTCTTTGTGATAATAATATACTTTGTGAAATATATAGGGACCTCTGAATGTGGCAAAAAAGAATCCTATAAATAAGGGTCTGGATCTTGTCTCTGCCATTTACTAGCTGTGTGATCTTGGGATGTTATATAGCCCTTCTGAGCTTGGGTCTATCTCCGTAAAATGGAAATATTAATACTGTATTCACAGTACTGCTTCGCAGAGTAATTAGAGATATTTGTAAGAGATCCCAGGAGGGCCTATATGGTTTGTAATGGCTTAAAGGTTTATTAATTCATTTCTTGTCTTCCTTCATTTGTCCCACCAGTGCAAGTTAATCTTGGAGATTAAAATAGATAAAACTGATGTGATTTCAGATGGTGTTGTTTAGCGTTAGAGTATTTCTGGGCACTCCATGTGTTATGTGTCCTTTTCACATACAAATTTCTGAAAATATTCCTTAACCCAAATAAACCTGTTTTTATTTTGATGACTATGTGACTGACTCAGATGTATTTGGAGAACTAAATTATTGTATGCAGAAGAAAGTTGTCTCAGTTACGGTTTCTTTTGCTGCAACCGTAAGACTCTGATGAGCCTTAACTTACTGGGGACCCCCCAGTAAACAACATGGACTGGGAATCAATGTAAAAGCAAGAGGAATTTATTGTTCACTGGGGTAGTCACAGACCCAAAGGAGAGGCAGCAACTCCTGGTGGCTGGATCAGTGAGTTTTTATACAGTTTCCAGGGGTGGAATAGAGTATCAGTAACTAGGCACAATACGATTGGTTGTTAGGGAATGAGGTAGTAGGGGCTTACTCAGCCTCTCCCTTCTGGCCTACGTGCTCTCTGACCTATCTCTTTTAGGAGGGAGTGGTCCAGTGGAATTTTCCAATGGCTCCGCACTGATCTCTTCACAATGAAACACTATAACCAAAAAGCAACTAGGGTGTGGGGAAAGAGTTGATCCAGCTTATATCTCCGTATTGCTGTTCACCACCAAAGGAAGTCAAGAAGTAACTCAAACAGGGCAGGAACCTGGAGGCAGGAGCTGATGCAGAGGCCGTGGAAGAATGCTACTCACTGGCTTGTTCCCCATGGCTTGTCCAGCCTGCTTTCTTATAGCACCAGGACCACCAGCCTAGGGGTGGAACCACCCACAATGAACTGGGCCCTCTCCCATCAATCACTAGTTAAGAAAATGCCCCACAGCCTGATCTTATGAAGTCATTTTCTCAATTAAGTTTCCCTCCTTTCATATAAAACTCTGGTTTGTGTGTGTGTGTGTGTGTGTGTGTGTGTGTGTGTGTGTGTGCTGACATTAGACTAGCTAGCACAAAAGTCATTTCTGAAAAGCCAGCTCTATCTAGAAGGTGTTCCCCATAGGAAGAAAGTGGAATGCTATTTCCGTACATTCAGCGTTTTAATCAACTCCTGAAGAAAATAGCCGGACTCTGCTTTTCTACCTGAAGCCTCCTGTAAAGCTTGAACTTCAGTCTTAAACCGTGTTCCTTCAGTTGAGATTTGGTGTGTCCTTGGCATGTGCGCACCCCAGAACTTCTCATGGGTGAGCAGCACTGTGGTACCTCCAGGCATTGTAGGTAAGGAGTGTCCGCTGAGATGCAGGAGGCAGCCTTCAGATGCTGCGGTTTCTGCTGTAGCTCTTTAACAGTGGCTCTTCCCCCAGAGCTGGCAAGTCACCCTTTCTCCAAGGGCTCTCTGAAAGATGGGAAGCCCGGGGCCTGTCATTTGCATTTCAGATTGAAAGGAACAGAATTCCGTTTTCCTTCTTTTCTGGTGCCATGACAAACAGAAGGATATGGGGCGGATTTTTTACCCCCCACTTTGGAAAAACACACAAGTGCCAATTCCAGGAGCACAGTTTCCCTCATTTTCACTTGTAGTCATTTTTGTGCACTGTGGACTCCACTTTAACAAAGAATTATTTAATCAGATGGAGGATGGTGCTTGTTTGTGGCATGGAAAATATAATTTTTTTTCTCCTCTTCGGCTTCCTCAGGCATTCAGTTCCTGGATGCAACCCTTATAATAGCGAGTAAATTTGCCTGGTTTGGCCAGCAAGATGGCTCAGTGTGTAAAAACTTCTGCTTGTGGCAGAAATTTTACTATCAGAGTTCAATCCTGGGGACCCACACAGTAGAAGGAAAGAACCACTCCCTCAAGTTGTTCTCTGATCAGATATCCACCATGTCCCCCCAACACACATGACCCGGACAAAAAATAAAATGTAATAAAAACTTTAAAAATCCCCGTGTTCAGGGCCCGGACTTCCTGTGGTATGTGCGATGCAATTGCCTGGTAGTGGGTTTCTTGGCGTCTGGGGTTCTGTCCCCTGCACAGTACACACACCCTAGGCAACTGTGGCTCCTGAAGGAAAGTTCTTTGAGGTGGAGTTATTTGATGAAGACGTGCTAGCATATACCTGCACTCCCAGCAGTTTGGGGGAGGGAAAGAGGACTGTTGCAAGTTTGAGGCTAACCTGGTCTACCTAGCAAGACTCTGTCTTAAAAGGATAAAAAGGAAGAAAGAAAGAGAGAGAGAGAGAGAGAGAGAGAGAGAGAGAAAGTTTCGGCTGTTATGAGCACTGTCTGCTCTTCCAGAGGACCAGGGTTCAGTTCTTAGACCCTAGATAGTGTCTGACAATGCCAGTTCCAAGGGACCCAGTGCCCTTGTCTTTACCATGCGGTGTGCAAAGCTGTATTGAGGAGAGAGTCTCAGCTAATTGGGCAGACTGGACCATCAGTGACTAGAGGTGTGTTTCCTTCATGTCTTATATTTGTTCTCTGACCCTGACCCAGGAAAGCAGGAGCCGCCCAGGCTAGTATACTGCAGAGTCTGCAGAAAGGTCTCATTATCAGGAAGTCCCAGCATACTTAGTTAGCCCTGCAACCCAGGACAGACCTAGCCCCTGGGGGGGAAGGACAGTTATGCAGGCTTAAAGAGTACAAGCCAGGAGTGGCCGGAAGGAGAAAGGTGACTCCCAGGGCCTGGGCCAAAGAAGGGTTTTGGACAGGAAAGGGGTCTCATAATACAGCACACTTGACAGGAATTGTTTAAGGCTTTAAACCTTTGCCAAGTAACGCGAGACAGGCCCTATAAGTATTTTAGCTATATATAGGGTGTAACCTGAAAGTGCTTCCTTCTGCAGAGGCTTTTGAACTGACAGTGCCTCCCTCCTGGGAGGATAGAGTGGGGGGAAGGGGTACTGCTAGAGACAGACAAAAGTAGGGGAGCACTGCCTTTGAAGAATTTCCTCCCTTTTCATGCCTGGGGTGTAACCAGAGACCAGTGTCAACAAAGAATCCCGCTTGGGAAGGCTTTTGTGTTCTGTTCCTTTTCGGGGCGTGACTCGGTTTTTCAGAGGTCAATGAATTGTAAATTGTATAAGTTTATGTTCTCCTGAACTCCAGAGGAGGGGGAGGCTTCTGAGGGTGTGTGGGTGGGAGAGGGGTGGGTGGCGTCACTCCAACATCCTGGAAACTTGCTGTATGTAAGACCAGAGCTGGCCACAAGAAATCCTCCCACTTAGGAGAGAGCAGGAAGTGTATGTGGGTTTGGATGTTCACATCTGAATTTGCTCTAGCAAATAAATCCATATTAAAACTTGAAAATAAGGTACCCTAGCACATTCAGAGATGGTGATGGCAATACAGTCAATTATTTGGTATAATTGATTGCTTTCCTGCACTTAGGACTGTATGTGTGCCTCCCAGAAGCACATACTCTGTGTTTCTCACAGGTTGGGATTAGTTCTTAATCACTTTGTGTGTGTGCACATGTACTTGTGTGTGTGTGTGTGTGTGTGCTTGTGTGTATGTGTGCTCACGAGCTCACGAGTGTGTATGCTCACCCTAGATTGGCATCTCCATTGTTCTCCTTATTCATTGAGGGTCTCACAGTTGAACTCAGAGCTCACTGAAAAGGCTAGTCTAGCTAGCAAGCTTGCTCTCAAGTTCCTTTCTCCCTTTTCCAAATGCCAAGATCATAGGCAGGCCCCCATGCCCATCTGCATCGACCTGGGTTCTGAGGAGCTAAACCCCAGTTTTCACACTTCGCATAAGCAAACACTTTGCTCATGTGCCATGTCCCTGCCCATTCCCTGATTATTTCTGATAATATTGGTATTTCTGAAATATTGATATTTCCTACTCCTCTAAACTCCTACACCCTCTGGCTCAGCAAAAACACCTTAGTGCTTGATGGGTCCCATTCCAGACCCTGTACTCAGTACAGTACAACATGAATGGACTTTCTTCACTCTTTCAGAAGGTGTAATCTGTGTTGGAGGAAAGCAGACACTAAAACGAGCAAGTGATGTAACGTATCAGCAGTTGATACATAATAAAAAGAAACATAAGAGACACCCAGGTGGTAGAGGGTGGCATCTCTCAGGAAACGGCTCCATAAGGAGCAGCATGTCCTGCTTCCTACTAAAGGTTGCTCTAGACAAGGAGGGTGGGGTGAAGGGACAGGGGAGGGAAATACAGTTGATGGGAACCCATTGCTGCAGACCTGGGGGGCCTTGTGGGTCTCTGCAAAGTCTGAATTTTCTTGTGGGTGAGGTGGGAAGCCTCTAGAATGTCTTTAGAAGTGAGACAAACGTTCTGGCCGCTGCTTTAAAAATAAATCCTAGGGGCAAAGGTGGAAGCAGAGAAACATGATCCGATGATCTGCGCAAGAGGTGATGGCGGCTTGCTGTAAGGATTTTCCAGACTTGAAGTCCCCAGGAGGGAGGGCTGGCAAGATTTCCTGCTGAGGGGAATTCTAGGTTGGAAAGAGGCAAAGGCGAGTCGTCTTCTTCCCAAGTGGTCTGAGCAGAGCGAGGTGGGCACTGACCCCTAAAAGTTAGTCTAGGGTGGTGTCATTTTTCTCATGGTCACTGTCAGTAACCCAGATCTGGAGAAGAAAACGAGAGCAACCTTCAGGCTAACATTGTTAACTCATGTGCTATTCTGGGTGAAGAGAATCCAAGGAGTGTTGCCCCAGGCTCCAGGCTTCTTCCTGCAGGGCTGAGGAGGAATTTGGAGGTGTCAAATGGAGATCAGGCCAGAGAGAACTGTGGGGAGGAGTCCTGGCTTCTGCAAGCAGAACAGCATCATTTCTTCTCCCATCTGCTCACCAGTTCAACATTTGTTGAGAGCTTTTGTGCTCGTCCACTGTGCTAGGCGCTATGCCTAAAGATGAATGAAGTCCTGCTTGGTAGAAATTCATATCATAAATGCAAGTGATGGATGTATAGGATGTACTGGATGCTTTGGTAGTCAAGATTTACCCCACCCCCTGCCGTGTGTGTGTGTGTGTGTGTGTGTGTGTGTGTGTATGTGTGTGTATGTGTGTGTATGTGTGTGTGTGTGTGTGTGTGTGTAGGGTTGAATATGCCAGGTATGCAGATGGAGATCAAAGGACAGTCTTCGGGAGACCAGTGTCCCCTTTCACCTGGAAGATGGCTTCAGCTCTACTGGAGACAGAGCTGATTAATTCTACATCCAGATCTGCAGGCAGCAGAAAGAGAGAGAGCACAAGAGCTGCTAGGCCTGGCTTGGGCCTCTAAACCTTAAAGCACCCCTCCCCCCAAATACTTTCTCCAACATGGCTACACCTAATCCAACATGACCACATCTCATAATCTTTTCAAATACTGCTGACTAAGCATTCAAATACATGAGCCAATGGGGGCCATTCTTATCCAAACCACCACACTGATATTCCGACCTAGCGGGCCCTGAGCTTCAGGGTAGTTCTGTACTAATTACTTCTATAAGTCTCTGACCCAACTCCACTGATATTCATATTACAGTTTGCCTCAGGGAATCTAGCTTTTCATATAGATTCTGGACATGTAACTTGGGTCATCAGGTGTACATGTTTTTATCTGCCAAGCTATCTTTGGGGCCCTATGACTGTAATTTCTTGGTTTTTTACTCATACAGTCTTAGGTTCTTGCTTTTTTTTTTTTTTTTTTTTTT